>NC_049984.1:11096717-11165098 GCF_000003815.2 Branchiostoma floridae
CCATGTGACCTGTATACTCGTAAATGCATTTAAGTTCGAGGGGATTTAATTTCGCGGTAATACCATAGACTGCAGTCTAATACCATAATAGAAAAATGTTCGCGGTTGTTTAAGTTCGCGGTAAAGTGGTCACTGCAAAAACCGCGAACAATAATCCACCGCGAACATTTCTGCATTTACAGTATTATAGTTCTGATAAACCCCATACACAGCCCTTTAAAATTATTTACCTCAACGTAAATGTACACAGTTATTTAGTAAGTAACGCACTCGTCCAAATGAAAAAGCAACGATATATGTGTAAAGCATGGGAGGTGAAATTCATTTTCAAGTAACCTTTTATCCCCCATGCAGAGTCCCAAATTATTATTGCTAACTTATTGTTGCATTTAATGACAGCTGTGCATGTTTTTCACAAAGCTATGCAAAATTTTCCATAACTTATCCCCATAGCAACACATCATTACATGATTTGATATAGACCAAAACCCGAAAAATCCCCATACAGACCCCCCTCTCACGGCTCGCGTTATGTATGGCCCAATTAGATGACGATTGTTTTTTAATAAGTTGATGTTCCTCTGTCCAACAACATTGAAACCATTCACCAGACCCACTGGGTATAGAAAATATTCCGCCTTAAAAAGAACTAAAATTCACAGAGATGAAAATTCTGCTTTTAGTGGTTCTAGTAACCCCCAAGTACACCCTCTCAAGTTCAATGTTTCATCTTCAACTTTTGGTCTGTGAAACTAGGGAGTCCATGCTGTATGAAAATACAAAGATTATATTCTCATCGTTATCACATTTATTAGCGTAGCCATCGCAAGTTCAGTAATTTTCAGTCATAAATTGTTGGATTTTCGAGGGTCTCTGAGGGGGGTCCCAGAACGCCATTACGAAAAATAGCTGGAGGGTTTTAACTATATGGCTGTTCATAGTTCCACATACCTATCACACATACAAAGTATGAGCCGATTTGGCCGACCCCCATCTTCCGGCCTCTGCCTGGTTTTATCGTGCAATGACTCTTAAAGTAACGGAGGGGGGTGTGTGTGTGATTGAACAAGAATCTGTGAGATATGAGTGTGACAGACAGAAGTGGTACTGTCGTTGTGTGTGTGTGTGTGTTTGTGTTGGAATCTGGAGTTGTGTGTGCGAAACAGAAGTGGCGTTGTGTGTGTGTTGCACTTAAGCTGTGTGTGTGTGATGCGCGCGATTTGTGTGTGTGTGTGTTGGAATCTGGGGTTGTGTGTGTGTTGCATTTGCGCTATGTTTGTGTGATGCGCGCGATTTGTGTGTGTGTGTGTTGGAATCTGGGGTTGTGTGTGTGTGTTGAAATCTGGGGTTGTGTGTGTGTGTTGAACTTGCGCTATGTTTGTGTGATGCGCGCGATTTGTGTGTGTATAATTTTGCAACACTTGGCCCTCCGTAGGCTCCAGTAAATACCGGTACCCCATTGTAACATTTAACATCAGGAAGCAATGCATCTTAAAATGTGTGGGATGCTGTGCATGTACTGGTTTATTTGACACAATATCTCAATTTCTTAGAATGTGAATAATAGAATAAAATACAAAATCAAAGTACTTAAGTCTAATGTTCTTAATGATCTAAATAACAACATGAATTAAAGCTTGATGGTTATAGGCACAATGTACATGTATATAACTTCTAGCATGTAGAAAAAATGTCTGGAGATGTAATAAAACTCAAGTGTTGCAACATGTTTATTCTTCAAGCTAACATATACTTAACTCAAGCTGTTAAATAATTAAACACTTTCAAACACTTCTAATGAAATGACTAGCACCTGAGTTTGACACAAAGTAATTCAAGGCATAAATTTAAAAAAAAAGATAACATGCTGTGTTAGCTATCTGTTCCATGGCATTTTCCTCCACGAACTCCATCACCATCCCCATGTTTTGTGACTCTGTGATCAGCCTTCAAAGTTTGTTGGACATCTTTCATCTGGCTTGTCTCAACATCTGTGTGTACTTTTGATTGGCTTATCTGTCCCTCAGATCCATCCTCATTATCATCCATTTTTGCAACATCAGCCTCTTCTGTCCTGCACTTTTTCCTCTGGGGACTTTCTACAGATGGGCTTTTCCCATGAGCCTCTACATGTCTCTTCCCATCATCCTTTGCTTCTGTGATATAGGCCTGCAGTTTCCCATCGTGAAGACCAAGTGTTCTCAAGCAGACGCTCGCTGCAGCCTGTTCAGCAAGCTTCTTGGCCTTGTGCCTATGGAGTAATCACACCAGTACATGTATCAACGTACAGTTCCAACAAACCAAAGACTATTCCAAGTTTCAAAAATTGATGCAAACTTTTTCTTTCTTCTTCTGCAAGTGACCAATCAGAGCTTAAGTTAGATATTGGCTGTTTATGTTAATACAAGCAATGTTTTCAGATTTGTGAAAGCAAAACCTACTTTATTTTTCTATTGTCTCTTTTTGCTGCACACAATACTATAGGGCAAGCCTAATGATAGCAAAATTATGCTGACATGTGAAACTGAAAGCCATCAGAACACTTGTACCTTGCCTTACTTAGATATCAGATCCAAAACTAAATGTCCCTTGCCAGCATCCAAAAAAAGCTAGAGTTGACACTCGACAGGCTTTGCTAGATTTGGTCAGGTAACTGGAGGCAAGTTTTAGATAAGATCGACTCACCAAAAACTGGATGCATATCTCTTATCCCCCACCGTGACAACAGAGTTAAATTTTGTATCAGATCCTTGCTTCACCTGCAAAAATCGTCATAATATCATTGCTCCATGTTACATGTTTAAAAGCAAAAGGCAAAAAATTTATCTAACATGTGATGATCAATAATGAACACAATACAAGAAGTATGACATCAAGTCTGAAATTTTCTATTCACTTTTAAAGTATAAGATTTCAGTTTATAAATAAGTAATATGTTTGAAGATAATTTTGGTGCTGCAACCCTGGATATATTTCACAACATTTTGGCACAATATCTGTCTAAAAAATAGTTCCTTACTGTTTCATAAGTAGGCTGAGGTAGATATTCTGTCCTGCTCCAGTTCAGCAGAATAGTCTTAGGGCTGACTGCTGAAGGGTACTCTTTCCTGGACAATGAAATACAATGTACTAATGTTTACTAGGAAACCTTTCTATAGTGATATAAGTGAAAGATTTATAGAATATGACAATAAATTATAGACCTACCCAATGCAGACAATGTACACATAGGTAAACGGTTTGAAAAAATTACTAGTAAAAAAAGACATAAAACCTCATCATCTTACAAGCTGTAGCAACATATTTTAACATCTTCATCAACTCCCATGCCTAACCTACATTAACTCTTCTTGACCATATTGAAGTTACAGAAGGGCATGTTTTGTCATAGTCTGTGTAACGCAAACTCCGCTATCCAGAGCTGGTAGGCTCCTCCCCGCATGCGGCAATGTAGGACGGGCCTAAGAAGCGCGATTAAATCAGGCTAGTTTTGTCAGTACCTGATGTATTCTACGTGCATGGTGTAGATCCCATCCACCAGTCTGGGCTCGTATCGAGACAGACCCTTCTTCCTCTCCAACTCTTCCTGCTTAGCCTGTCTTCTGACCTGAACTTCATCATAGTAGTCCGCCATGTCCCACAAGGCACTGTAGATACAATGGGAAAATAGAATACTTTTCATACAGATCTTGCAAGTCTCCACAAAGCAACACTTACTTACTATTAAAGTGTAAACTTATAAGCCATGTAAATCATAACAGAGGCAACACTTTGTCTAAACAATGTTGTCCCAAGGGTAAATTAAAAAGGATCATGATACTAGAATGAAAAATACTTCATTTTTCACTACACAGGGCTCAAACTACTGAGTGCAAATGCACATTTGTTCACCGAAAATTGTATCCGTGCACCGAATTTTTGATTGTGGGTGCACTGGTGCACCTAGATATTTGTGTCAGAAGGAAAATAAGACAACCTTGAAGTTAGTACACTGTATATAGAAGCTGGGTTCATTTTATGCTTTTTATACACCTAAATTTTCAGCTTAGGTGTACCAGTGTATATATTCCCTCAAATGGATGTCAAACCCCGGTACATGTTCATTGTGATATCTTATATAATAATTTATTCCTGACCACATCTCCCTGAGTGCCTGTGTGGCCAGGAGTTTCTTGGTACATGTACTTAGTGATATGTACAAGTTAGTCCTGACCACATCTCCCTGAGCGCCTGTGTGGCGAGTAGTTTCTGTCCCCGTGGTGACTGCTGCTCGGCCTGCAGGATCTGCTGCAGGACGTACTTGGAGTTCAGGGCCACGTTGTCGTAGTCAACAGCCTGGAGAAGATGTAAGGTAAAAAAACTTAGCACTCTGGAGGGGGAATGTTAACCTTCTGGTACTATATAATGTACATAAACACAGATGAGAAAGTGATTGTACCTTAACTAAATCACTATGTTCCAGCTCTCACTTCAAATGCTTTTTCTCATGGGCAAGATGACTTTTCTACCAAAGAAAGATTGTTAAAGCTTGCCAAAAATCAATCTGTCCAACCCTGAAGTGAAAGCTGGTGTGACAGAGTGAACATATCTGGTACTCAGGTAACTCACATATCTAAGATAGTCCCTGATGACATCATCCACAGGAAGCATGCCTTCTGGTCTGAAGATGGAGAAGTTCCACTGAGCAGCACGCGCCACCATGACAGACGAGGCGCCCGTGTCCTCACGGAACCTTTGGAGGTCTTCATACCGATTGATGACTCCAGATCCACCACTGAAAACAACAGGTCAAAACTCTGGTCTTTTTTGAAAGGTATCAGGATGTTTCACCATGACAGTTTGGGCACCTAGCCAATCAGGACAGTTTGGCACCAGGCACAGAAATACTCTATTGTTAAGGGTATTGTAAGGGTTGAGGTTAGGGTTGGAATTACTACAACAAGGGCTATGGTTGAGTTAGAATCAGGGTTAGGGTTGAGGTCAGGGTTAGAGTTAGCATCCTCGTGACAGGGAAATGTTGATTGACTCGGGGCCAAACTGTCCAGGTTCCAAAATATCAGTTTGAGTTTGCATACATGTACAAGACTACTAGCTACTAGTAGTAAGACTTTTGATCTTTCCTTACTTTGCAATGACAGGTATAGACACAGCTTGAGAGATGGCTTTGATGACATCAGCATGGACAGGGTGCCGTGGCCTCTCTTCTTTGTATCTGCCATTACAGATGAAAATGCTAGTTAAAAATACTGGTACAGAATACAGTATCAAAACATCACTTCATTGGGATTGCAACAACACATACGTACTGGTACATTTATTTGTTTACAACCTTCACTACATAATTAGTCAGTTTCTTGGCTATTGAGAAATGTCATGTGATCTCTGTTCAGTCAGAAAATTTCTCCAGGGCCTTAGAGAGATTCATAATGATGTATAAACAAATTGAATTATTCAAAAGTTTCAAAACTATTTTTGCATATAACAGTAAGCATTTTTGCATTTTGGAAGATAAACAAAACCACAGCACCAGGAAACGTCCTTTAAGTGCGTGTAGTTATTCATATCTGATAACCTACAAAAACTGCCTGTAAGTGGAGATTTTTATGTCATTTTGTTCCATAATGGATGAAGAGGTGAAAGGGTATACCCATGAAGAACTAAAACACTGCAAGGTGGAGCCACTGAAGGATTATTTACGTGTCAGAGGCTCAAAACCCTCAGGGAGTACTTCAACTTAGAAGGGGCATCTTGCTTAAACCTGCTTACATCTCACAGCCCCTGAGGATTCACATATCCTAACCCACCTGCCATGGACTGCTACAGCTGCCACACCTGTACTCTCTATCAGCTGCACCAGGGACAGGGTGTCCTCCAGCTGTAGGGAACAGGTGGGACACTGGTGAAACAAACTGGAATCATAGACACACACTACCATACAGTATTACAAGATTGACATTGTGCTCACTGCACTGTACATTTCCAAGGTGATTTCTCTCCATTTGCTTTAAGGTGGTGTATTTTTTACCAGTTACTAATTACAAGCTATTGCAAAATTTGTACTTCCATGATGAATGAATACAAATTTTGAATGTACAATGTACTATCAACATTCAGTGTATGCTTCGAGACTGTGGTAATTCTACCCTCAATGACAGAATGGTTTCACACTACAGAACAACTGCCCCCAAGCTTGTTATCTTGACTGGCAAGAGGAAGTAGCATACCTTGGGGAGGATGCGAATCTTGCATGTGACAGGTATGGACACACCATTCACCAGAGTTGTCAGAATCTACGACAATCAAGGGAAACATGGCAAATGGTCAATAGATGCATATTGTCCAGTGATATACATGGGTTGAATGGTCAAATTCAAGAGAGTGGCTAAATGTGTGTGTTCCTGGCTGTTAAACAGACTGCTAATCTGCAGCAAGGATGATGATGAATCCACATGCAGCAATAGAGACACTGACAGAGTGTTGAAAATACTGTTGATTAAAATTTCATTACCTGTTTGATTTTCTCTGGATTGGAGAGAAGAGCAGCTCCCATTCCTCCCTGTAAAAAGGATTGTAATTAGCCTTAAGAATAACAAAGGCAAGAAACAGAACAACAAAGTACAACTTCAGAAGTATCAGTAGAAAAGTGAAATGTACTGACTATTGTACTACCTTTGTGGAATATTCTTTTGGACACCCCATGTTCACATCAATCCCAGCTACATCATTCTCCCTGCAACAGAAGAAAGTTTGGAACAACTGTAAGAAAACATTATGTATCTTCAACTACAGTATTAATGTTGTTATTGTGGTCAGTATTTCTGTCTATGTTACAAGGGGGTAAGAACTCTTTGAAACATGAGGTTCTATGAAACAAGGAGGCTTCATCAAACAAGGAGGTTATAGAAAACAAGGAAGTTTTATCAATAATGAGCTTGTTGATGTTACTTACACAAGTTTTGCCACTTTCAGAGCTCTCTCTGGATCTGCTGTCCCCTATACAGTGAAACAAGTGCTTTTAAAAAAGCTGGCATTTTGCCAATGTTTGCGTGTGTGAACGTTTTTTTCTAGTTATTAGAATGTCATATAAATAGAACAGAGTAACTAAACCTGATATTGGCGCATGGAGAGATTCACATATGTGCCTGAACTGCAGCAGATCTAGACGCCACCTGTTAAAATTTGTGTGAACTGCAGCAAATTTCACTACACATTGCCTGTTTTTGAGTGAGCTCTGTTGCGGGGCATTTTTAAGTTTTTTTTTTTTAATTTTTATTTCTATTCGGCAAAAAAACGAAGCGGCGAATCCGTTAACCAAAGAAATAAATTGGTGTGGCCAAATGGATGTAAAAATTAGTATTTTAATGGATGTAAAAAAGAAAAAAAAAAGTTGAAAAAAATCTACCTCCCCGGATTCGAACCGGGTGCATTGGTTTAGAATGCGTAAACTTTACCACTGCGCTAGTGCGAACATGTTGAAGAAATGCCTGTTTTAACAGGTATACAAATGTTTGGCATGGATTGAACAGGTCCGTTCATCTCAACATCACAACGGCGACTACACTGGCCAGAAGGCATTTTGCAACTGCAAGTCGCAAAATGCAAAAATACTTAGTACTTTTGGCCAAGTGGACTTATTTGAAAACAGACCAAATTTTGACCACTTGTAAATGTGATATCAGGACGATTAAACAGAGAGATATAACACATTCTCACCATCTGAAACACAACCCTGTCCCTCTCCTTGGCACATGTCCTGAAGACAGGGTGGTGGGCCTGCTCCTTGATGAAGTCAATGGTGTCCAGGAGTTCTACCAACAACAAACAGGGGAAAAAAGGGAAGGTCATCTCCAACCAGTTAAGCTCACTGATAATTTGATATTGATAAGCTACTCATTGTGCAGGTGAAATTCCCCTGGCTCTTTTTGCCTAGTTCATTGTACAGAGGGCTTAATATCTCTGCCTAAGGGCTATGATCCTTTCCAGTAGTTCATCGACTCGTCGATGTTGGTCACCTATCCCCAAAAAAGAAGATGTTGGGTGAGCCATAACAGCTCCGATCTAAACTCCTAGACTCTTGAGTCTTGGTTCATCATAATTATACTTATATAATCCAATGACATAGTGACGTGGAAGTCTTTTGTACAAGTTGTGGTATTGCATGTTCTGAAAAAAAACAACAACAAAAAAAACAACAACGAAAGTTGGCATACAAAATGGTCACAAAATAGACTTACCATTCTCAACTCTTTGACACTGGAGCATACTGTGGTCAATCAGTTCCTACAAACCACAGAAAAGAATGGTATAAGGGCACAAACATAAAATGTTCAAGAAGATATAATTTTTACCTAAAACCAGTAATATTTGGTACTTAAAAGCAGCAAATACAAGTAACCTGAGATTGCATTGCTCCATATGTACTGCAGACATTATCACTTTCAGTGTTGTTTGCATCGTTTGTTTACATTTCATGACATGGAAATATATTTTCAACAAGTTCGAAAATAATTTTAACAACAACAATTGCAATTGAATCAAATTTCGAAAGCATCATTTGCTTCAACCCAACTTCAAGCTGGAGACAGCCCTAGCTCGAAGTCAAACCCTAACCCACCATCCACTCCAGCCTCTTCCACCCCCACAACATTAATTTTTAGAACAGCCCAATCGCACTACTGTACGGTATTACTACTAGTACTAGTAGGGAATTTTGTCCGACCTCACAGTACACCACATCAGCGCCATAATCCAGGGCCAGCAGGCGGGCCGGTAACGTGCCTATCCTCACCATCGGCGCCAACATCACTTTGTCGGCATAGTTCAGTCGGCTACTCGCACCGCCCGTGTTGGAAGTCATCTCTTCACTTCTTCACAAGGTGGGAGGGGGGCGAACAAACTTGGAGGAATTTCCCGATAAGACACCACACAATTCACCAACAGCGTATCTAAGGTCGCTACACCTGTACTATGGTACCAACAGCGTGACTTAACCAAAGTAATTTACCCTATTTGATAAACTATTCGGGAGAATAAGTCGGCATTCCTGCACTGCGAAGCACATTTTCCTCACAAGGCGCCATTTTGGAAAGTACACTAGCAATATGGGGACTGATCTAAATTAAACGGTAGAATAAAAAAGCTACAAATACCAACAGCTTTATTTTTGTTTACTTCAACAACAAACACGTGTTATCCTTGTAATAGATTGCAAATAAAAAGAATTTTACGAACGAAAACGGAAACAATAATAATTCGGGACACCGTAGACCAGTGGACTGGTCCAACGTTATATCCGGTTTTACATGAAGTTGTGCAATACATTACGTCATCAGTTTCCTGTGTAGAGAAAGAGCCCATTGGCTCTTGCTAAGCCCACAAAATAATCGCAACCAATCACAAGCTTGACTAAAAATAGCAACAGCGTCATGTTGATATTTATACCATACAAACTATGTATATAAACACGGAAACCTCGACACTGTGGCAACTTTTTCCAACAGGTGAGAAGAAAACGTCAGATACCGCAAAGGGAACAGGCTGAGTTATCAACAGACCAATACGCCGTACAAGGATTTTTTCATCTCTATTTTGATCCAGCACAGTTAGGTAAGAAATTGTTCTTTAATATGCATTGGCAGCACCTTGTACGCGTTTGCTATGCCAGTCTTTGTAACTTCGACAATTGATCAAAACGTCATAGTTCCACCTGTATTCCTGTATGTATGTATGTATGTCCGATGACGTAAACATTATAACCTTACATGAAAGTAACTATAAACTAAGTTCTGGTGACAAGTGAACGTTTTGCTGACGAAAATGTAACGTTAAGCTTATGATATTAGTCAGATCACTCTTTGTAACGGAAAAAATGCTTGATTTGATGTAGATATGGCTGACAACTTTAAGGAGAACGCTCGCAACAACTACTCCCGGAAGTACAAGCTTGCCCATCGAGACAACATCAAGAACAGGCCCAAACCGCCACCCGTGCTGGAGAACAGCCGCTGTCGGGACTGTCTGGGTGGTTACGACAAGAAGGCTCTGTACGAAGGCGCCTGTGTGTGTCACAGTGGTTTTCTAGGTAAGACATCGATCGATATTGTTCAATTCAAAGGTGTACATGTAGTCCCTATAGCTACAGCCTTGATTGCGTTAATTACAAGCCAAAATTTAAGCTTTAAAGCTATTTTTAAAGCTTTTTTTCTAAAAATGGGCGTGGCCTTAAAGTAGTTGATGACGTCATTGTGGCATCATACTAATTTGCATAAATAATCTTTATGCATTAGGGTACTATCTTTAAAAAAATCAAGGTCCATACATTATTTAAGATGGTAATTTTAGAAGACCAAAAACACCCCCCAAAACTCCTCAGCCACCCTGAAATCCTACCTTAATAGGCACCCTGTGTTGGAGCAGGGAACTTTTATCGGGCTTTCTTCGGGTCGGGGCATGAAGCATGTTTACGTGTCCTTGTGGTGCCATGACGTGGAGCCCAAACAATTACATAGTGTTGCGTAATATCATGATTCATAAAAACACCTTCTTTCATGTTCAGTATGTTCATTTGTGACTGCGGACATGAGGTTCAACAAACCCGATCACAGTTTATTGTTGAAGTTGATGTTTCAGTAAAAAGTTGTGTGATAACCGTGTTCCTTGTTGTTTAGATTTACAAATTTTGTTAAGTTGGGTGGAATTGCATGCTAGTACAATACATGTAAATATTGTGATTGACAAACAACGGACGTGACGTTACCTGTTTGTTTTCCAGTCGCCCTGAGAGGAACCTCGTACTTCAGATGGACGTGTTGTAACGTGGTGTCTGGCGCCAGCACACCCACATACATAATATATTCCCACTCACGTTGCCTCAGTGGAGAGTTAAGGACTGGGGTGAGAAGACCGAGGCATCGTGGAATCCGAGATTCCATGCTTACCCGTAAAATACTTAGGGGGTGGGTGGGTGGGGGGGCTAAAAATTTGACTGCACTTCTTTCCCGTGCTCCCCCCATCTACTAATATCCTCTTCAGCAGAAAAGGTGAAGAATTGCTCCGAAACTTGATATCATGTGTTGCGCTCTGTTATTCAGATATAACACAGAAAAGACACCTACACTTGAACAGAACTTTATTGCCCGACAATTGTACATGATATGGCAACTATTATTACACAAAGTACCAAATGACTGACACTCGGTTTTATTCCGACTGCTGTACCACATGAGAAAGAGCCATACACTCTTTGTGTCTGGCGGTAGGCTGTTCCAGACATTGGGCCCACGGTAGGCTATTGATCTTCTGAAGGTCTCTCGCTTAGGCTTTGGGACAACCAGTTGACTACTCTGAGTACTCTGGTCCCTGCAGTACACAAACATCTAGCGCATGTAGGGTGGTAGTTGCATATAACTTCGGAGCTTTGGATAATCCACACAGATCGGAGATATCCCTCTGGTGAAAAACGGCTACACTAGAAACCTACATTGCCTCTGACCGTGGACTGTAGCTAGACTAGTCTACTCTTGCTAGGCTGTGTCCCTCCCGTCCGGCTCATGATTCACTTGTGAATAGAGGGGGAGTTATATCACATGTCATAAACTCACGCGAGTGGAGATCTCGCGAGAGTTCATTCCATTGTGATATCATTGGGAATCATAATATATTCCCACTCACGTTGCCTCAGTGGAGAGTTAAGGACTGGGGTGAGAAGACCTCGGCACCCGCTTCTCCCGAGTGCCATTATTCCCCTAATTTAAGTTCCTACATTTCCCTTCATTTAATCCTCTCCCAATCCTTATTCTTCTCCATTCCCTTTTCCCAATCCTTATTGTCTTCATTCCCCCAATCCCTTATATTTACTCCCTCACCTCTGTGCCTTTCCGTACAAAACCCTCTACATATGCATTAAGCCACCTTGACAACACAGCAGCATCCCCTATGGTCTGCTGCGCATGCTTGTTGTTATCAACAGGGTGGGTGTAAGACTATCACAGTCACAGTCATCAGTCTTTAGGTGTTCCTCAGGAATGCAGATTGATCCCTGGTTCTCAGCTAAGTTCATTGGGCGCCCAAGGTCCGGCTCGAGTGGGACCTGTCCAATCCGAACTCAGTGGAATGGTCGACGACCAGTCCGATTAGATAGAGAGCCCTTAGAGATTACCTGAGACCAACCTCTCCCAGGTTTACAGTAGTTCAACTAATCCTGCGTCGTGTTGGAAATCAAACATTGATTTCTCTGCGTATACAAGAACAATATTCCAGCTGCAGAGAAAGCTATCACCACAATGCTTGCTCAGTATCTAACCTGTAACTGTCGACCTTTACGCACAGTTCTATATATTTCAGTCTGGACAGGCCCCACTCGCTTCCCGGACCACCAGGCCGAAGCCAGTATGGGTGGCAACAGCTTAAGGGAGCTGAACACGGTCCACGAGTGAGAACTAGGCCAGCTAAAGGTAGCCAATAAACAGGAACACAGAAAATCCAATGGTAGGAAGGAATGTGACACGAGAAACTCGTCATGATCTTTGTCTTTATTCCAAACTTGCATAACAAGAAACGCAAACACCGGTTCAGTCAACGGTAAAATCACCATCCAACATTACCGTGCAGACGCTGCGGACCTTATCGAAAATTGCATGTCGTCCAAGGTCACAATCTAATTGTGACAAACGAAGTTCCATTGTTCCCATTGTGTCCTCCATTCCTTTGACCTTTACTTCTGACCTGTCCAACAAGGTAGGTCTTCACTGTACTACCGTCCGGTCTTGTTACCTACCATGGATTTGTTCACCAACCATGCAACAAACCAAACAAAATCTGAGGTTGTCCAACAACCTGTCGTCATATCAAATGAAACACCGACTCAAATCAAACAAAGTTACGATTACCGTCCACCGGCGCCCGTTGTCTTACAGCGAAAATCCACTATACCGTCTGACGCACCCCGCTGTCCAACAACGAATTCTCTACACGATTGTCCAACAATCTCACCACACCGTCCACCGGTGCCGTTGTTCAACAGCGAGTACAATATACAACCATGTACTGCACCCCACCGTCCGACGGTGCCGCTGTCCAACAGCAAATACAACATACAGTCATATACTGCACCACCCCCTCCAACGGTGCCGCTGTCCAACCGCAAATATCAGATACAACAAAGTACTGTACCACACCGTCCAACGGTGCCGCTGTCCGACAGCGAATATAACATACAACCATGTACTTGTACTACACCGTCCAACGGTGCCGCTGTCCAACGGCGAATACAACATACAACCATGTATGTACTGTGCCACACCGTCCGGCGGTGCCGCTGTCCAACAGCGAATACAACATACAACCATGTACTGTACTACACCGTCCGACGGAGTCCGCTGTCCAACAGCGAATACAACATACAACCATGTATGTACTGTACCACACCGTCCTACAGTGCTGCTGTCCGACAGCGAATACAATATACAACCATGTACTGTACCCCACCGTCCAACGGTGCCGCTGTCCAACAGGAAATACAACATACAGTCATGTACTGTACCACACCGTCCGGCGGCCACGCTGTCCAACAGCAAATGCAATATACAACAAAGTACTGTACCACACCGTTCAACGGTGCCCGCTGTCTGACAGCAAATACAATATGCAACAATTACTGTACCACACTGTCCGACGGTGCCACTGTCCAACAGCAAATACAACATACACGATGTATGTACTGTACCACACCGTCCAACGGTGCTCGCTATCCGACAGCAAATACAATATGCAACAATTTACTGTACCACACCGTCCGACGGTGCCACTGTCCAACAGCAAATACAACATACACGATGTATGTACTGTACCACACCGTCCAACGGTGCCCGCTGTCCGACAGCAAATACAATATGCAACAATTTACTGTACCACACCGTCCGACGGTGCCGCTGTCCAACAGCAAATACAACATACACGATGTATGTACCGTACCACACCGTCCAACGGTGCCCGCTGTCCGACAGCAAATACAATATGCAACAATTTACTGTACCAAACCGTCCGACGGTGCCGCTGTCCAACAGCAAATACAACATACACGATGTATGTACTGTACCACACCGTCCAACGGTGCCCGCTGTCCGACAGCAAATACAATATGCAACAATTTACTGTACCAAACCGTCCGACGGTGCCGCTGTCCAACAGCAAATACAACATACACGATGTATGTACTGTACCACACCGTCCAACGGTGCCCGCTGTCCGACAGCAAATACAATATGCAACAATTACTGTACCAAACCGTCCGACGGTGCCGCTGTCCAACAGCAAATACAATATACACAAATTACTGTACCACACCGTCCGACGGTGCCGCTGTCCGACAGCCAATACAATATACAACAATTGCTGTACCAAACCGTTCGACGGTGCCGCTGTCCGACAGCAAATACAATAAACACAAATTACTGTACCACACCGTCCGACGGTGCTGCTGTCCGACAGCGAATACAATATACAACAATTACTTTATTACGTCATCCGACGGTGCCGTTGTCCGACAGCGAATTCTAACCAATTAAAACATTAAATCGATCGACGATCCTCAGTCATACAGAGTCAAAACCTAAAGTTTCCTCACAAAAATTACGTCCTCGGTACTAAGAAATCAGACCACTGCGCCCCGCTGATCAGCCTGACAGGAGCTGGGGAGGAGAGAATACCGGGTTAGTGCAAAACTGCGACCCACTCCGAAACTACGTCTCGCTGATCAGCCTGACAGGAGCTGGGGAGGAAAGAACGCCGGGTTAGTGCCGAACTGCGCCCCGCCAGTCCGCCTGACAGGAGCTGGGGAGGAGAGAGCGCCGGGTTAGTGCCGAACTGCGCCCCGCCAGTCCGCCTGACAGGAGCTGGGGAGGAGAGAGCGCCGGGTTAGTGCCGAACTGCTCCCCGCCAGTCAGCCTGACAGGAGCTGTGGTGGAGAGAACGCCGGTTTAGTGCAGACCTGCGACCCGCCCCGAACTGCGCCCCGCCGATCAGCATGACAGGAGCTGGTAAACTGGAAGAAGGGCACATCACATGTTACGTCACCGCGGCAAAAATTACTGAGAAAACAGAAACATGTCGAGTTCACGAGGGTTAAAAGATCTCTTACTAGCGTACAGGCTGTCCGACAACCTGAAGTGCAAAAACAAACACTTTCAGAAAGGATATCACAGTCCACTTGGAATCACCGCTGCAAATTGTTGACTACTGCCCGAGTATTGAAGTCTTTGAGCCTGGTCCAACCACTTTCCGGGCTGTTGACTGCTCCACAAATTGCAGAAATGCTGGCCTAGCACAGAAAACCATGGCAAAATTGTACGGTAAAACAGACAAGCAACACTGCTAAAACGAGAGCAGCCCAATCAGGCAACTCTACCCGAAACATGGCGCCTCGGCACACACAGAAAAACACTGACCACCACTTTGACGACTGCCCAAAGTTTCCAAAAAATGGCTTAACTCACCCACAGCGGTGTCAGTAATAAGTTTAACCACTACTGTCGTCAGGGGAGGAATGTCAGGTGCTCCTCCAGGCCCTCGGTGATCAGTTCAGTGTTGTTCTGCTCCATTAGGCTCCTTGCGCGAGAAAACAAGGATTACGGCAGTCCTGGTGGTGATACAGCCTTGTCTGAATACCTAACTCATGCGAAAAAAAAACAAGAAAATCAAAATGCATCCGAAGCCAAGTTAACCACGCTAAGTTGAATCAATCTCACCTGCGCACCCGAACACGTGCGCTCCACATACAGATGCAAATTCCACTCATAAATGACACGAGTATCAGAAGGAACATTTGAAAACTCGAATATGCTCTAAAACACAAGCTGCACGCCTTAGGAAAGGTGAGCAAACAAATTCACAGAATAATAAAACGAAATTCAGACAGCAAAATGTCTCTGCACTGAGAACACTGTCCCGCCAAAGCGCGGGAAACAGACCGCCAAACAAAAATTCCAGAACACGCCATAAGGCGGCAAGGCAATACTGCGTACCTTCTAGGTTAGTGACACTAACGCCAAAGGAAACTACCCAGTCCTTTGCTGCCGGCAAGATACGTTCCCAGAAGTAAAAGATGTCACCGGCTTGCACATGGCGGGTACCGCGCTACAGGAGCTCTGCTAGACAACGTCCTGTTCGTGCGGCTCATGATTCACTTGTGAATAGAGGGGGAGTTATATCACATGTCATAAACTCACGCGAGTGGAGATCTCGCGAGAGTTCATTCCATTGTGATATCATTGGGAATCCAGGAACATAAAGACACAGGGTAGGTTTCACGTTTCTCAACTGATATTCAATTGGATTTTAGAGAAAATTGAGTCCTGTGGCGCTTCAATGGACTATCCTCTTGCTATATATGGTGGTAGTTATTGTTTATGTTGATGAAGATCCATATGTAAGATCTTGCTTGGCTTTGCCGATGAGAACTTCTATTACCTGTACATGTGCTACAAATAAAACAAAACAGGTAAACATTTTCTGTCCATCTATAGTTTACTTGATTCTAAATTATGAGCCTGCTTGTAATAAACAGTTAACTGTAGCTAAGCTTGCAATTTGTTTTTGCGGCAAGAGACTTTCATATTTTGTAAGTTTACATATTCTTTAATACAATATCGTTCGAAAAGGACAAGCTAACTGATAATGAAACTAAAAGTGTGGAGCGAATCAAGAAACGTCAAAGTAGTCTGGAACAGTCCCTGTGGCAGTGTTTGAAATAACAGGAATATTTGTGAATACGTTTAACAGCTGCAGCTCGGGCAGACACTTCTGGCAACCACACAGGAAGTCCAGCGCTGGACATCGACGGACACATAGAAGGCGAGCACTGGCAGAGGAGATCAGAGACGCTCAATGAAAAACTGACAACAGTACCAACATGTGTCGCTAGGTCGTGCTTTGTACAAGTTCAGGAGTTAGGGTTCGGCGCCGAGAATACGAGAATAGAGTTCAGAAATTGATAATGTATACAAAACAGTACAATGACCACCGACCAATATATTATTGTACATTGTATAACTGTTGGTTATCGCGACCGATATTACTAACATAGCATAAAGGGTCTAAGATATTGGAAAACAATTTTGGATGTATTTACGTATGTAACGAATATGAATGAAACTCATTATACACATCCAGCACACAATGTATACGTTATCTTTGGTGTATATAGCACTGCAAACAATTACATACTTTTGAACAGCATATCACACCAGGAGCCTTCCTATTTTCTTTACAATAGATAGAAAAAGTATAAGTCATGAGAAGACTATCATACAGTTTACGATACTTGTTCAATACCATTTAAATACATTTTGTTTACGATAACACACTGCGCCACGTTTTACGGCCAGCTACAACATCAAGTCTTTCTTAAGTTTCTACCAATATTGTATATCTTGCCTATACGATAGCACGCTAACATTCATCCCTAAGTCTAACTCTTGTACAGCAACATTGTATCAAACTACAAAGTTAACGGTGTGCGACCAAGTGGCAGTGGTTCTGTGGGTTGAGTACTCGATGCTATACATTCTAACCCGCTACTACATCAACAGATGCAAAATCTTGATGATAAACATCGGGCAGCTAACCTTTATTTACAATATAAAGATACATGTACCCCAGCTATTTGCTTCAAAACACACACACACACGATTCAACGTTCTATGTTCACTATTTCACAGCAGGCATCTTACATAGTTACAGACACTGTAGTTCATTTCAAACGTTGAAATATCAGCAAACTCATCAGAAACATATATCTATCAAAATAATCTGCCACAAGCGCTTTTACAACGTGGTGTGTGCTACATATACATAACGTTACATGTATATAAGTACGAGTATAGGACTATACGACTTTTTGGTATCACAGTTCAAGCGCTTTGTTTATCTTACCTTCTCTGTTCAACAATCTATGGTAATAACAGCGAAGTTTAAAACATAATGTGCTACTCATTCTCTCGCAGTCATTTGTACAAGAGGCAGGTACTGCCCTGAAGTCGCTTAAGAACTGTAGGACTTGTGGGAAGTTCCATAGTGAATTTCCAGCTTATAATAGCATAGCCGAATTATCTTCTTTTTTTTACCTTCGATACGAAGGTCATGTTTTGTGTGAATCTTCGGTCTTGATCAAGTGTTAAGGGCATAGTCGTGGGTTTGAAGTGGTAGAAGATCTTAGCACAATTAAGTGCTGTAGTTTGGGCCCCCCTAGCAGCTTCTTCGGAACTGCAGGGGCTGATTTAGTTTAAGACTGTGGAAGAGAATAACTCATGAAGGGGTTGACTGGTCGGCATGATGTTAGTATGTAGATAGTGGTGATTATCATAATCAAACCCTCATTATGCAAACGACGATTTAATCTGCATAATCAATGACGAGGTTTCAAAAAGGTTAACAATATTTGTCGAAGATCTGAGGTCGTGGGACATACTTCTGTGTCCCGGCTACGAACAATTTCATGAAAATTCGTCATGAAATGTCTCTCGTAGTCCCCTCGAGGTATTAACCTATACACACAATAAACGAATCCATAACAACTTCAGGTATCTGACAACGCAACGATACTTCTGTTCGTGATGACCCGGAACACTATCAGATGATGAAGTACTGTTAGGTGGGTTCTGATCCCTCGGCGTTGAATCTTTAAATAGACAGCCAATGACGAAGCTGTTGAACGACAGAATCACGTTACAGACATTGAAAAAAGGTATAACGTCTTTGGCCGAACTAGATGGAAAACTAAGCGTGCGCTGATGGCAGCAGTATGGAAAATGGCTTTGTCATGCTACACGTGGGTTGGATTATTTTGTTAACAAGCAGCGGAAAGTGTCAGGCCATATGTGGTCTGAACTTGAACTACTGTCACAGAATGTTATGATTTACAAGTTCAAATGAGACAAGTTAAGTTGTCTGCCATCTAGCGTGCGTATTTTTCTCACCTGGAAACGTTTGACCTCTCCCTTGTCTCTGATCTCTTCGTGTTCGAATGCTGGTGTTATGGCGTAAGCTATGCGCTGTTGGAGAGATAAAACAGTGTGTTTAGGCTACATCTAAAATATCTCCTTACATGTAACGTAAAGTGTGTCAAAAGTGAACTTCTGAAGAAGCTAGCCATACTTCAAAGTGCAATATCTGTCCTCTGCACCGCAGTACTTGGAATACAGCATTGCCGCCAACGTACCACAGGGCAGCGACCCGCTTAGGCCTACGTCACAATTCCCAACCGGGGCCCGGCCGAGCAGCAAAAAGTGTGATATAAAAGACACCAAACTACACAAGACGTAAAGAGAATAGTCGTGGGCATTATTTGCGTATATTTTTACGCATACTTTCTATTTCTCGTTAACACAAACAGCCCGGCCGAGCCCTGGTGTGGCATACAGTCAAACCTGCCCAAGACGACCATCCGGGGGACCGGAAAAAAACGGTCGATTTGGACAGGTGGTCGCTGAGAAGAGTATCGACTCAAAACATGCCCGATGCAAAGTATAAATGGTTTCCGTTGCGTTTAATGGCAAATAGCAAGCACACTGCACGCACGCAAAGAAACGAGGTCTTTAATGTCAAATACAACACGCACACTGTAAATTGAGAATTTGACCCCAAGGTTTTATCGAGCTTTTATACGATACAGTGTTTTAAAGCATTTGTACACTAACGTTTTAGACAGTAAGGGAACTTTGATGCTGTCAGTTACCATACAAGCCTTTATGCGTCGCTGTGTTCTTGATCGAGGTATCTGAAATAACTACGGTGCACCTTTCGAATTCGATGCCCGGTACGTCCCGATAGCATGGGTGAATGTACAGTACAGTTGGACAAAAGCACTCACACAGATCTTTCTTTAAAAAAGTATGGGGCTATATACGTTTCAGCATTCGTTCACTTTATAATGATACAGATTTTTAAAAAATAATAATAACATCGCAATTGCAGTCAAAATCCGACGCAAACTGGCCGATTTCGGCACAAAATTGCGCTAGTAATCATCAAAAATCGATGAAAACCTCAATTTTGAAAATGATGCGGTCGTTATGGGTCCCAATTTGGGCCGGTCGCGGTCGCGTTGGCCAGGTGGTCGTTGAGAAAAGGTCGCTTAATGCTTACGTCAATGGGAAATGAAATCGGGACCGAGAAAAAGCGGTCGAAATGGCCAGGTGGTCGCTGAGAAGAGGTGGTCGCTCGGGCAGGTTTGACTGTATAACGTTAGCCTCATGGGAGCTTCCGACAGTGGACATGTTAAAAGACCAAACGACTGAAATGTGTCCTGTAATTTTTTTTTCTCTTGTTGCAAGTTGTATTTAAAGGTTACTTTTACGGACCTTGGTTCATTTTTTCTGGTTCTGTTTTAAATATAGTGCTTCTTAAGAAAAGTATGATGAGACCTTGGAGTCTTCTGATTGGTCGACGTTGTCTGGCTATATGAATGAACTTTATTGCGCGACATTTGTACATGGTACAATTGTAAGGCAACAGTAATAAGTCAGTTAATACAATGATGCTCGTCTAAGGTCTATAACTACATATATGATAATGATTTATAATGTGGTCTATCTTGAAGTGTTGCTGTTGCTCACCTCTCGGAAAGGTCCTTGTAACTTGAGGAGTTTGAAGATGGCGTATCCCGGGATGAAGACCATGGAGGAGGCGCTGAGACACCAGGCCAGCCCCACCCCCCAGGGCGGGTACACGTACGTCTCGTACGCCAGGGGCCTGTACTGCACAATGCTGAAGATCGTGATGAACTGCACACAGGCGAAGAATTAAAGTTTAAGTGTTCTGACATATTTGATATAGATCGTGTTTTAGTATAAGGACACAACAAGCAAATCTTATGCATGACGAAGAACGAAGAAACACTAGCTAGCCCGTGTTAGTGCATCTGTTTATTCCCTTGCAATTAGCCCTCGGGCACGAGTTTGCAAATGGATAATCATAACTGACTAAACATAAATCTAACCTTGATACATGTATATACAGGCAGTAACCAATTCAAGTTACTTCTCACCAGTTGACTATGTCTGTAATGTCATTTTGTGTTAAAAACTTGTTTTATGGTGAGCAATTTTAACCCATGAATGTGCAATTCTAAAGTATGTAATTACCAGCAAGAAGAGCGGACTAACGAACTTCCAACAGAAGCGCCACCACAGGCCGGGGGTGAAGTGCAGCATCTCCTCCACGTCCTGCTTGAACTGTCTCATACCTGAGGTAAGGCATAGTTAAGTAGGTGCCAATGTAGATGGCACTTGCACAGCACTTACTTAATGAAACATGTAACGCTACGATTTCTGTCAAGTTTTGATTTTTGGAGAACTGAACTCTAAATTATATGAATTCATTAGCACACCCTCATGGCATTAACAGTCACACTGAGTGGCTTAACAGACGACAGTATTGTTCAAGCTCTGGTAAAGACCCCGGGCGTATGGAGGTGGTGGTGGGGTAAGGGTAACTGATGTCGGCTTACCGTAGAGCCAGGACACGCCTATAGCCTCAAACAGCACCGCAAACAGGATGGACGTTCCTGCAGCGTACTGGTCCAGCATGTGGAACATGTACATGCCGCCCTAAGTTGGAACATAGATACTATATCGTTACCGTCTTAACTATGATTCCACAAGGATGGAGTCTTGCCGCCATGTGAAGGTTTTAACTCCAGTGAGAATTACTGAATCAAAATCTCTGATCATCAATTGTTACGTAAGCACGTAATACAATGTACTAGTAGTGCATAACGTTACATGTCATTAATTCGTACCTGACTGACGTTGATGAGTGCCAGAGAGAACTCCACGAACAGAATGACGCCCGTGAACAGTTCCCGCTTTCTGGTAAGGATGGGGAACTCGTCACTCAAACCCGTCAGGATCGCTTCTGTCCCGCCCATCTGCAAGGTGCAACAGTATCGTAAGGTAAATCAACTCTTTCCCTAAACGCTTCTCGTTCGTTGCAGAATACAGCCATGAATATGACAAACGAGCCAAACTATACTTTCAGTTGTCAAAGTATCCTATTACACCACTTCCACGTTACATTACACGCTGCCACTCTGCAATATTCACATGCATGGCTACGGACGCACACCATGGCAAACAAACAAACACAAAATACCTTCTTTTTCAAGCAGGCAATAACACAAAGGCATGTTGAAAACCATGTTACCGAGCTGTCTATTCCCAGTGTGATGAGCATGAGGAAAAATATGATGGCCCAAGCTGTGGAACCCGGCAAGGTCGCAATGGCTTCTGGGTAGACCACAAACACCAATCCCGGTCCTGGAGTGGATGGGAGGGAGGCATGATCTGAGATTTGCAATATTACGTACACAAGTCTGACTCCTCCAAGTTCACTATGCACCATTACTGGAGCCTACCTACCTACCTACCCTCTTACCTACCTAGTCCCTTGACCTCCATGTCGTTGGGGGACATTGAAGGTAGCCATGAAGATAGAGAGCTGTCTCCTGGCTCGTCTTTCCCTTGCCATGGTTAACTACTTAACTGGGAGAAAACTTTGTAAAGCGAACAAAGAAGTTTTTTAAAGCTATCACTTTTTAATTTTTTATAGAATATGTTCCAGACGGTTGTCATGAGTGCATGTACAGCAAGTGCTGAAGGGAGTAGGCTTTGAAAAGGTCTTGCAACATTTATCGCGACATGCCCTTTAAATGACCACATCACTCCTCACCTTGGAAAATGCTCTGATTTATAAACACACTTACATGTACGTTGAAGCTATAGGCGACGAAAACATATCACTCTACATAGCATGTTCATGGACTGCTACACACACTTAGAAGTTATGTCCAGAACTCAGCTCGTCTTTCGTCTTTAAGCACTTAAGGCAGGTGCAAAGAGTTTGTTTATACCAGTGCGACTTAAGCCTAGTCAGCCACCCGTATTGTAGACAAAACACGCTTGTTCTTGCAGGACCTATGTTGTCTTACGTTGGATTGCACAGAAGTGGAATGGTAAGCTAAGAACTTGTTAACATGACGAAGCAATACGCTTGATGACATCGTCTTTTCTAGTCCAAACATTAGCCATATAACGCTAGCCATGTCCTGGTTCGAAAGCCTATACCTCCTATGTGAGTAAATATTCATGTCCATGTAAACACCACGTTATCTCGTGTTTTTGTCGGGTTTATCTCTTAGAGTATCTGCCATGGGTGACCGACTTCTGGTCAGCATCAACAACTTTGTGGTTTCCTGTATAAACTTAGAGTCATTCTGTCATTCTTGTGCGGTCAAAACTTGATTAAGACGCAGTGGTTTTTTCCTGTACATGGTTTGACTCTTCATTTATTGAGCAAAGGAGCTGGCCATGGCATGGTTGTTTCATATATGAATTGTGCTCTTTGGTATATTGACACTTTGAATTCAAGCGTTAAAACATGGTTATATTAACTTTATACAACACTGTATTCCATCCAATGCCCCAGGCTGAACAGACCCTTTCGAAAACGTATTGACATGAACTTTCTTTCATAACTAGATACATAACATGACCACTATAGTGTATAACACCACCATTTTGTAGTTAGCGTTGTGTGGTCTGCCATCAAACGTGACCACAGCTAACTCACCTTCGGTTGCGACTTTGTCAATGGGCACGCCCCGTTTCTGCGACATGTACCCCAGCACAGAAAAGATGGCGAACCCGGAGAAGAAGCTGGTCATACAGTTCACAGAACTGGTCACGAGGGCGTCTCTGTTCAACGACAAAATACAATATCATATATACATATATAAATAAATACAATATCTATAAATATAGATATCATGTTCCTTCCTTGTTAAGTATACAATTATGTACCACGCTGTTTGCAATTAGCCTTCGGGCATGAGATTGCAATAAAGATTATTATTATTAATCAGTACCGATGTTAGTTTAAACCTGAAAAAATCAAATCTCATAATCATGTTACTTAATGTACACCCAAATTAAACAACATGTCTATCAAACGCACCGGTGAAATGCCTGACAGTTATTTTTGTGACATGAATATTCCTGACCGCACGCCTGAACTATCACGTACCTGTAACAGTTGTTGTGAAATTTGTTGTAACTGGATAGCGCGATCAGCACACCAAAACCCGCACCGAGCGAGTAGAAAATTTGTTGTGCAGCGTCTATCCATACCTGAAATGTGAACGAAGATAAGAAGATTGTACCTTTCTAAAACAGTTTAGATTAACTTCGTGGTTACTGTATGCTATGGTCACATTTTCAATCCGGCCGGCAGCTTTCGGGAACGAAAACTATAACATATAAGACAGCAGAACAAAGAATGTAAAAAAAGAATAGTCATGAGCATAATTTGTGTACATATTTCTTGATAAACACTTTTTTTTCGTTTCCGCAAACATCCCCGGGCCGGGCCGGACCGGACCGGGCCGGGCCTGGACATGCGACTGTACGTAGCATTAATGGGTATCACACTGCTCCTTGCAATTGACTGCTCTTTGTTTCTGTATTTTTCTATCCTCCCCCTTCCCCCGCCTGGTTCCCCCACCCGTACCTGTGAATCCATGAGCCTGTCGAAGTTTGGAGTCAGGTAGTATTTAATCCCCTCCGAGGCGCCAGGCAGAGTAGCTCCGCGGATCAACAGGATCGTCAGGACGATGTAGGGCATGGTGGCTGTCACCCACACTACCTGGTATCGGGAGATACAAAACAGAAATGACAAGCTACTGGTATCTGTCACCAAAACGCAAGACCATAGCATGTCCAGGTCAAACGATACAAAATATAGAAGTTCTGCTGCAGTACCAAGGTCACACACCAAGGGGTCCGAAGTTGAAATTTAAAAAAAAAATAAAATACCTAGTAGTTACTTTTCATCATGGAGGTATCAGTTCTTCACACACCAAGGGGTCCGAAGTTGACCTACCCACATACCAAATGTCATTACAATCTATCCAGAGGTTCAAAAGTTATGCTGACCTCAAATATCCGGAAACAAACAGACAGACACACAAACACAAAGACACACTAGAAACAAAATTAAAATACCTAGTAGATACTTTTCATCATAGAGGTATCAGTTCTTCCGTTTTCCGTTTCAGAACACAACATGCAGCAGGGAGTATGCAGATACTTTAAATTTTGGTTCACTACAAAACTACCTCATTTATCGTATCCAAAGACGTATAGAACCTACCAAGTTCATACTTTGACCTCTCACCTTTCCAGACGACCTGACACCCTTCCACAGGCTGAGGTACAGCAGCAGGAATACTCCCAGCATACACAGCGCCAGCTTCCATTGCAGATCCCCGAAGTCGCCGATACCTTCACTTTTGTAGAGCTGTAACACCTCGCGTCTAGAGTGAAAATCAATGCATGACTACAGGAATACAGACAATATAACACACAATCACATGTTTATCTGGAAATGTACTGCTGATACTCAGTTACACCTTTATTTTCTTTCAGACAGACAAGGACAATGTGGCACTGCGCTCAAGTTAGTTAACTAAGGACATAAAGAAGATAAAAGTAGTATAGCCTCCTAGGCTTTTTATTTTGTACGGACAGTCCCCATTCTTTCATCGCCGAAATTAAACAAGAGTTTTTATTTTCTTTCAGCCAGACAAGGACAATGTGGCACTGCGCTCAAGTTAGTTAACTAAGGACATAAAGAAGATAAAAGTAGTATAGCCTCCTAGGCTTTTTATTTTGTACGGACAGTCCCCATTCTTTCATCGCCGAAATTAAACAAGAGTTTTTATGGAATAATCAGTACATTTTACTAGAAAGAAAATCTGTTTTTTGGAAGGAAATGTATATATGTGGCATACGGACGATACAAGACATTATAGATGACGGGGGAAATATTCTAACTCCAAAAGCTATTACGAGGGAATTCGGATTTGAATTCAATGTGTCCGACATCCTAAGATATTATGGTCTCTGCTCCTCAATTCCCCCCGGATGGAAAAGGACGTTAACAGACCCCATTAATAGAAAACCCGATTTCGATCGTCACGCAGCTACAAATGCAAACAATTATATCAGCTCTTCGTAGATAAAATAGTGCAACCACCTTCCAAGCAAGATGAAATTACTCGATGTTTACAGGATGAAGAGGACATAAAAAAGTCTATATGTTACCTTATATATGCTCACAAGAAACCAAAATGCAGTATTTTCAGTACAGAATTATACACAGGTTCTTGACCACCAATGCATACTTGAAAAAGATAAAAATTAAAGACTCTGACCAATGCCCATATTGCGAAGAAAAGCAGACAATTGTTCATTTATTCGCGGAATGCCACACCGTCAAAACATTCTGGAAAGATTTCACTGACTGGTGGAAAAAAGAATACCAGCATCCCGTAGGTCTCACCAACAATGAGATTATTTATGGTCACTTGTCCCACCTTGAAAACAATAAAACTTTGAACAGGTGTATCCTACAGGCCAAATATTACCTTTTCTGCACCGCCATTAGCAATGCTTACCCCATGTTCCATGCCGTAAAACATAGACTACTAGAGTATGCTTAAGGTAGTGTTAATGGTTTGAAAGTGATGTAAGTGTCTAGGAATTCGAGAGCCAATTGTAAAGTTTCATTATTATGTATCTGTTATAGTCGAAGATGCAGTCATGAAGCTGTAACGAATACATGTAATTGTAAATGTAACAACGTCCAGGATTTCGAGAACCAATTGTTAAATTTCTTAGTTATGTATCTGCCGTAGTCGGAGATGTAGTTATTAAGCTATACATGTAAATGTGTCACAATGTGTGTAATTGTTATGATTTTTCAACAAAGGTTAAAAAAATTCTTTCATCGCCTTTTTACCTCCCCAACCGAAGTCAGGTACCCATTTTTGCACCTGGATGGAGTGAGGAAAGTCATGTCGGCTAAGTGAAGTTCCAAAAGAGCGCAAGATCGATAGCATGACAGATTTCAAAATTAAAACCTCTGCGTCCTTGTTTAAATACACAACAGCTTAATACGTTACATGACCCCGTGCACCCCACATTTGCCAAGTGTAGTAATAATGAATGAATGAAGACCTTAATTGCACATTTTTGCCCCACTGCTGGGAAATGAAACCTTGTGTTTACGTACTCGTAGTACTGTGCAGCCGGTGAAATCCCGCGCCGCGTCTCGTTGACCGTGGCGTTGAAGCCGTCCGTGCCGTTGACGAAGTCGTCGGTGAGCTGGTCGATGCAGTCGGGCGTGTTCCACTCATTGTCGCACGACGTCCAGGGCAGTTTGGTCGTGAAGCTGGCGAACAGGTAGAAGAACGACCAGGTGATGATGACGTTGTAGTACAGGTCGACGAAGAAGGCGATGATGATGACGGCGTACCCGACACCTGCGGGCACAAACGACATGTCTGAACTTATGGCTGGTACACATATGGATATATCAATAGGATAACCGTCTTAATTTTCAACACTGGTTGGGAGTGGTGGTCGGGAAGCAACAACGGTTGTGTGACAAGGGAACCAACTGGTCGTCGTTATCCTGTCCCTTTCCACCATATAGGAGACGAAGTACTAACTTATGACAATTCCTTTTTTGATTTGCATTTGGACAGACACAGGGATATCTGTAGGTTCTATGCAAATTCACGTTTATGCAAAAAGCTAAGAAGTGTTATATGCAATGGGATTTAGGACAGAACACCGGATCGAACTAAATTGTGAGCAATGTGATGTGAACCGGTGTTTTTCTTTTCACAACAGGTGAGCAAAGAGAATGTTTTCGTGTTATTGTGTTCGCACCATGCACTAAGCTAATAATTTAGGACGTGTATGTATAAGTACAGCAGTAAGTATCTACTTTACGAGCAACACATTTGCACCCCTAAAAACGCTCCAAACGACAAAACTACAGACCGGAGAGCGGATGATGACCAGATGACCGTACCTTTCAGTATGGGACAGACGTGTTCCCAGACGCTGATGGCTCCTGTTCTGTTGAACTGCCCAAGAATCAGCTCCATGTAGAACAGCGGCAACCCACCAATCAGGAAGAACGTCAGATAAGGAATCAGGAATGCGCCTGAAATAAACACATTGACTTATCGAGTGTCGTCGTACAAGTTATCGAGGAAGACGACTGAAATCGTACCAAAACTACCCTGCTATGGTACATGCGACTGAGATTCGAGTGCAAGAATAATGAGAGTTTTTTCAAGCATTTTCATACTCAAAGATTTCTGTGATTTCTCATGAGCCATGATAAAATGCATGACTACTAGTATTTGATAACATCTACGCTTTGCATACTGTACAGATATAGATTCTTTTAGATCATCTGTCTGTAGGTTGTACACATATGTACTGCCGTCAAAAAGGACACTATCATTTCGACAAGGCACATTTCTATTCACTGGTTTCACAAACTTATTCCATATGTACAGTATTTCACGACATTGTTTGCTTCTATTTACACTTTGCAGCCTATCGACAGATATCAAAATTATGTTCTCTAACTTGAAAATAAAACGCACAAGGATAATATTACAATGATAATGCCATGATCTCCATCGATCTTTAAGGATGATGATAATGTCTTGTGAAATAAGGGTCATCTTCTACTCATCCATGTGTTTCTACGAAATTACAGTGGTTGTGATATGGCTGATCATATCAAAAGTGTCTTTGTAAGAATCAGTCAAAGGAAGAATGAGTATTCCTCACCTCCGCCGTTCTTGTAGCACAGGTACGGGAACCTCCACACGTTCGCCAAGTCCACTGCGAAGCCGATCACAGACAGGAGAAAGTCCGTTTTCTTGTCCCACGTCCCCCTGGCCTTGTCTCCGGCGGGATCGACCGACACCACTCCCGTCTCCGCGTCCAACCTCTCCTCGCTATCCGCCGGCGCCGTGCTTACCGTGTACCCGCCGGTCGAGCTGGCCACGACCACCGACGACTTCTGGCGGAACCTCGCCGGACCTTCCTCCGAACGGATGGTCTGCAGCTCCATGTTTTTCACCACAATTAGCTGGAGGGACAGGCCTCCCACAGATTGGACAAGTGCCTTACCTAGCCCGGAACATCTGCAAAACAAAACGATAGCTTTGTTGGAGATCGCTCAACTCACAGCTTGATGAAGTCATGTGTTCCCAGCACTGGGAGGGTTGTCAAAAGTCTCACCGGGCGGCAAACTACACTGATATTTATACAAGGCAGTCCCAGTTGCGTCGGGGTAGTCCTGAGAGAGGTACTCCGCACAAACAATGTCTTACTACGTTACAGACACTACTCTTGTAAACGGTTCACACGCCACTAGTGTCAACAATGTTGACAACATCTCAAGATCTTAATACAAAGTGCCGGCGGTCGCTCAAAGAAAGGATGTAGTAGATCTAGAAGATCACTTGTTGGCCATCGTCATGCTGGTTGCTTGTTCGATTCACTAAATTCAACTCTTTCAGGGCTTTTCTACCTGTTGTACATCCCATACTCCCGTAGTAGTTTACATAAAGCCGTTTAAAAAGATTTTTAACGAATCCAAAACTAAACAGGATTTCACGGTCATACAATTACAAGCCGAGTGCATACATTGCTCAAAAGCTCAACTTATTCTCAGTGCGGTTGAAGATCTCATCTTGGACAAACGCCTACCTGTGTCCACAAGAACCACCCACGAAATCACCCTTCCTGGTCCTGATCCAAAACCTCAGATGAATGATTATAAATATTTCCTACATCAAACACCTGTTTTATTGCAGGACCATGCAGTGAACTTTGAACGTGAAGGTTAGATCAGCCACCCCCATGCAGCGACCTGTCATCAGCTAACGATATGATTGGTCACGACGGACCGCGTAACTGTCGACACCTTCCAAAACTTTCGACGGGATGTCAAGGGTCACCAATCTCTGGTACACAGACGAACCCGGGTCAAATCTTGTCAATCACTCTATTAAAGCGAGCCATTTATGTGCCCAAAGTATCTCAGTTTAGATGATTATTATTTGTTGGGTAGCCCTGGCTGTATATCACTTTGTACTGCAGGATAAATCAAATCTAATCTTGTTTTAAAACTAACGTCATGCATCTATCATACAGATTAACACCAACGATTCATCTCATCAAAGAACCCAGGATAGGGAGCATGATATGTTGGCACTTTATGTTGTACACAATAGACATGTACCGAAGAAGTATACCAACATATTATAGCTGATGAGTGTCTTCGTCCTTTCATGTCTCTCTCCTTTTTGTGTGAGGAGGAAGAGACTAGGTCCGGACACCAGACTACCGAAAAGTCCGGTTCTAAAATTCGAAAGATGTCCGGCAGTGCTGCCACCAGCGAGTAGAAGTAGAAACTACTTCGTTGTTATTTATAAGTTTATAAACTGTTCTTTGTAGCAATACGTCTTTAGATTGTTTTCCATATACTTGAATTATTCTGCAACATTAAGCTGCCTGACTTATTCCTTGTCCTGGCCTGCCTCATGGTGACCTCCCATGTATGAAGAGGAGTACTATATAGTTGGACTCACTACTTTAACCACCCTTTTAGAGATGACCTTGCCGACTGCAGGCCTTGACCCCGCCGTAGGTGACCACACATTTGACGGGGCAGCGAGAGGTGCTTTCCTCGCACCTGGTTTATCTTGTAACATAATCTAAGACACCCGCTGGTCCTGTCGACATTTCTTCGTGTCAAAAATGATGGATGACCTCTAGGGAGGGAGCAAAAATTTACAAACACGTCCTACCCTGACGTCAGTAATCGTCTGTTTTTAGCCGTGGCGAGGGTCATCTGAGGAAACGTTTAGCGCCCAAGGATCTTGAAAGGAGCATCTGGCGAAAGTTCAAATGACCCGCGTTTCTTTGGGCACCCGAAATACTGTTTAGTCCGCTCTCAATCTTCAACACCGCCATTTCAAACATCGAGGAAAAGAGGCATTATAGCAACTCATCGCATATTTTCTCTATTTCTATTTGAAAGTACATTCCGTATTGCCATGACCAACCCACCGCTCTCATTGTCGTAACTTCGAGGTATGAAGTATAGTAGTCAAAAATGGGAAAAGAAAAACAAACAAACATTATCTTACTTTTGATGTTTGATATCTGAAGAGCCATTGAGGAAGGAGCAATATACTCGTCTACTCGTCAACTATATGATTTAGCCCATCATGATTTCTTTTGCTGTTTTGTTTCTGCTGTGCTTAGCACTCAGCTTTGGGAGATCTTGGGAAAGATTATGGGAGCCAATAGCATACACCACTGCCAGACTTGCTCCCTGTTTTATTGATAGCACAAAGTTGTGTGGCGTCAGGGCTAAGGAATTGGGATGGGCGCCACCATCACCAAGTTGGTGACTCTTTACAAATCACCCGGACTCCAGGAAGAATGGTAACATATTAGTCCCTAATGGAGATCTGTATCAAACCAAACCAAACCAAACCAACCAAACTATATGCACCAAAGCGTGCGCATGTCGCATTTGGACCATCCTGCTACCATAAGGAAAGTTTTTCTTAGCTCACTGCTTTAGTACATGCCAGCCACGTGTAACCTTCGTACTCAGAGACCGCAAGGTTACGTCTTCTACCCCTGTCCAATCTTTATAAACGTGTCCTGATGATAAGACACATCTTCACTGACAGTTTATCACAGATGGGCAGTCCGTCTTTGATCTGTCCTTGCCGTGATGACAGCTCCATCGCCGCCGGCTAACAGATGACCCTTCACGTGGCCTTTGGCCAGATTTACAAAGTTCAGCAACATGTCAGACCAGCGAGGTCGGTAATGGTTGATCTATGGGACTCTTGGCCGGTGATGGTGATGTTACCCAAAGTAAGTTTAGATACATCTATTGGCGGAAAACAAGATAACGAAACGGCAACTTGATGTAATATCTTTATATCAATATTGTTTATCGACTTGAAACAAAGGTAACTTAGATTTATATTAAGGGAGCCTAGATCATCCTTGCCCATTTAGAATGGAAGGATGATAATCATATTCTCAAAGAGTAGCTGGAACACAGATAGGTAAAATATAGCCAGAGTTCAGAGGGTGTCGACTCACTACGAAGGAGTTGTTCTTAGGATTCCAACCAAAATGTGTTATCTTCAACCAAATGGCGCTAGAGCATTTGCAGATGTCAAGACCAGGAATCAGGTTGTCAGACCATTTTCACAAGAACAAAACAAATCAAATACGTCGTCGCTTCTGACCAGCGTTTACAGAGCGGCGTGATATCTATTTTGTCTATACGGTCATGTGCCTCATAAAACTTCACGCCACAATCTCCAAGCAGATCCTACGGTAGCCTAAGATAGTATCTAGAAGAGTGAAAATGTGTTTGGCTACCGGTGACAAACACACTCCAAGCCGGCTTCACTCCTCTGACAGCTTTGACTATCTTAGGCTACCGTAGGATCTGCTTGGATATTATTCACGCCACACCAATAACTGTCCTGCGTGCAGGTCTCGAAGACATCTGCCCTTACATGTACGCATACATCATACAGAAGTCAAGATTCGACAGGGTATCAACCCAACGACAGGATTTCCTCCTATGTCATCAGTCTTTTAACTTCGCCACGTGCGTTCGCGGTATGTGTCCGCCAGAGGTGCCCCCATGGGACTGCAGGGCGCAAACAGAAGAACCGCCGTTTGTCGTGACCTTGGCTTCTCCGCGATGTTTCCAGACCGCCAAGTGACGTGCATGAAATTGCATTGAGGATCATGAACAGTCGCTTAGCGATGTCCGTTGAAATAGGAAATACAGATGTCCTTTTTTTCCTGACAAAATACGACTACCTCCCATTTGGTTCTGAAGGTGCCGCAGGGAGCACTGCGAGGTCATCTACTGAGAAACACAAAAGTCCTACAAGTCTTGGTAATAAAGTCTATCAAAATCGCTGAATATCTTCGCCTTTATGAGGTAGAACGTCGGAGTTAACAGTTACACAACAAATGTCATTTGGTAGTATCTGAATCCACTATATACATATATGCAGCACAAGAAACGTCTGCCGAAACCTAGGGTCAGTGTTTAAAGTGCTTTTCGAGGCACTGCGACCGTTTTCAGGCCTGCCACCTTCTAGTTTACGGAGTCACAAGTTTACAGGGGTGGCAATTCTTAGCTTCACCTGTGCGGCTGGCAGCATTTCATGCACTTTAGATGTTCGGAAGTTCATGCTGTGGTTTTGTTTTCTGAATAACACACATAAGTTACAGTTAGGGGTTCCCATGTCGTCCACCATGCCATGAGACAGCCAGTTTGGCCCAGCAAGCTCTGTCTACTGGACGTTCCGACTTAAGTGTCGGCGTTATTATCATGTGACTGTACGTCTACAGTTGTCTCAACCGCAAACTGGGAGCCGTCAAGAAAGTTCAATATTTTTCCATACCGCGAATTTTAATCGCCGCCAACTGAAACAAAAAGTCATTTACAGTACCGTAAAAGGTGAAATGTTCGCGATAGTTGTCTCAAAGTTGTATTGTCGTCACAACAAAAAAACTGTCTAAAATAGGCTGTCGGTCGTAGCTAGTAGCGTGTTTTACGGAAAACGTTCAGAGTTCACAAAGACTAACAAAAAAGACAGTTTACTTACCCTTGCTGGACTGAAAGAACTAGGTTCGTCTGAGACCTATCCAACAGAATCTACCAAATAAAGACGTCTGTTGAGCTGAGAACATTTTTGTCACACCTGGATTTTCGATTCCGAACGTTCCAATCACAATCAGTGACCTACGCTAGATTCTGCGCTGTGGAATTTGCACGAAAGGACGTTATTGAACATCACCCAAATAGTCCAAATTTTTGGTTGTCAGACACTTGAGTTGGCCCTTGAAATGTAAGAAATGTGCTTTTAAGAACTGAAATGTGGTTTACAACAAAGTGACAAAACGAATGGCATTGACCCCCACTGTAAACATGAGTCTGCTTTCGAGATTTTCTCTTCACTTGATACAGGTCATTGCCAACTTGCCGAAGGACGCCGAAAAGGCGGTCTGGCTATTTCTCCTAAAGATTTCAATGTCGTTCCACAATAACAGCTGTTACGGATGTGTGAAGCTAAAACAATGAGCATTTCATTTTAAGAAATTTCAAAGATTTCGTGCCAAAATTATTTAAGTAACTATTGAAGAAGAAACAATTCATATGGTATACATTTTCTACTAATTCCCCTGCCCTGGTGAGAGTGACACACATGGTTGAAATCTTTAGCAGGAAAAAAGGAGCACCTCGCCAAAGAGGCTATCTGTCAATAGTGTCATTATAACATGACGCAGCGTCCCCTTGCAATTTTGACAGGCATTACACATCCTCCTACAAGAAGGACGCTTTTCCTGGATCACAGTGTACGGGACTGGTCTGAGCTTGTGTATAAACCCGTTATGTCTAACACCCCACAGAATATCGTTATCTTCAACGACAATCTACATAACAAAGTAATTTTTGTTAGCTTTGATACTAACAAAATCCAAGTCCAACAAATGCTTTGGTTAAAAATCCTCCTATGTGACGTTAAGAAGCAGCTATTTGTATCGCTGTCCATTCTCTCGCTCAAGTTGGCTACATGTTACGTCACGGTCCTGACTACGTGCATAATCCCAATGTCGCCAGGAAGTGATTACGCAAGGGTATAATTTTCGTGTTTGATCAGAGCTAGTTCATTACCATGGTCCTTGCGACCTTATTAGATATATGGGCGGGAAACACTCAAGCATACGAAATGATTGCAATTCACGAAAGACGTTTAGAGCTTAATTGGGGGAATTCCAAGTTTGTTTGACTTAAATGTCGACATGTCAGTCCCTTTGTCTTGTTGCAAAGTTGGAAGACGTTGTATCACTAATAAGTGAAAGTCACAAGATATAGCGAAGAAACGTTGGTCTACTAAATGTACTTTCTATAGGGTCACCCTAACGATACTGCAGGAGTCAGTAAATGAGCGTCAACATGGCATCGTCATATATGTTTCCCTGTCCTTGGTGCTGAACTATGCCCCCATCCCTGTTGTCAACCTACGTTTCCCGTCCTTGATGGTAACAGTAGATTATGTTAACAACCAATTATAAGCCACTGCACTGTAAACCACTTAAAAGATCAATATTTTTGGTAACCTTCTAAACAATGTGATTGATATGAACGTTGTATGGCATATTGGAGCTTAAACTCACTCCGATATGTTTAGGGGTATCAAAAGATTGAATCACACCTTTATTAAGATAAAGGGGTGGGTCAATAAAATCTCTAAAGACATGTCTCTCGTCGTTATCACTGATTTATGTTTCCCTGTCCTTGGTGCTGAACTATGTTTCCCTGTCCCTGGTGCTGAACTATGTTTCCCTGTCCTTGGTGCTGAACTATGTTTCCCTGTCCTTGGTGCTGAACTATGTTTCCCTGTCCCTGGTGCTGAACTATGTTTCCCTGTCCTTGGTGCTGAACTATGTTTCCCTATCCTTGGTGCTGAACTATGTTTCCCTGTCCCTGGTGCTGAACTATGTTTCCCTGTCCTTGGTGCTGAACTATGTTTCCCTGTCCTTGGTGCTGAACTATGTTTCCCTATCCTTGGTGCTGAACTATGTTTCCCTATCCTTGGTGCTGAACTATGTTTCCCTGTCCTTGGTGCTGAACTATGTTTCCCTATCCTTGGTGCTGAACTATGCTTCCCTGTCCCTGGTGCTGAACTATGTTTCTTTGTCCTTGGTGCTGAACTATGTTTCCCTATCCTTGGTGCTGAACTATGGTGTTAAATAATGTGTTCCTGAACTATGTTTCTTTGTCCTTGGTGCTGAACTATGTTTCCTGTCCTTGGTACTGAACTATGTTTCCTGTGCTTGGTACTGAACTATGTTTCCTTGTCCTTGGTACTGAGCTATGGTGTTAAATAACGTGTCCCTGAACTATGTTTCCTTGTCCTTGGTACTAAGCTAAGTCACTTCGCCCAATGTTGCTGAACTATGGTGTTGAATAATGTCTTGGTGCTGCATTCTTGGCTCGCTCCTGTGCTTGAGTCTACCCTTTGACATCGGTATCACGCTGATTTCTATTCCAACATTTGGTCATAATCAACATCGACTCAATACGTACATACGTCAATATTTTAGATAGACAAAATAAATGTATAAACAATGATCTTGTGTGAGATTCTTTTTGAAACATTGCGATAGTATGGAATCTCCGACTTCTATATACACAGAATGAAGGCTACTTACTTTTTCAATGACTCTTGAGTCTCCATCTCTTTCTTAGACCCAGGCATTCTTGTCGATGGTCTTCGTCTATTGTGAAGTTTTGATTGTCACTGTCTCCTAGCTTACTTCTGCTAATGTAAGCTACTGAGTCCAAGGAATAAACGTCTTGTTTCTAAGGTTAAGATGGGCCTGAGACGAGTCGCCATGCACCATCCCCCAGTCCGCTGACCAGTGCGACACAACGTGACAATCCAAACTGTGGAGGCCAGGCGACGGCTCCGCTAGCCATAGAAACAGGATTGATCCGTGGGAATTCCTACTAATGATCAGTCATTACGCAATTGTAGCGGTATCCAAGAAGACACTGTCACGGAGCCCCTGTAAGTAGGCCGCTGGTATCTAATAATAACATATCTCTCACCCCAAATCAAATCAATTCCAGTTAGTTTCTGATCATCTCTGCATAAAATGTACAAAATCACATCTTAGAGGTTCCATTTATAGAAGAACAGTTGGAAATTGCGGAGGAAACCTTGAAGAGCACAGGAAGTGCCGTGGTCTTCTTTCTAGGAAAATACGCTATAACATTCCGGCTACACCATCATTCTGGAGGTAAATACTGCTATTACATAGTATCCACATCCACGGAGTCCAAGGCCGCGAAGTTTACCACTAATCTCTAAACTCCAGTGTCGTGGGGCCCACATCCATGAAGTCTGCCACTGATCTATAAACTCCACAGCTGTGGAGTTAACTCTTATGAATCCATGGCCCCAGACTAGTATCAATCCGTCCCGGGACATTAACCATTATTCAATAAACTTTGCAGCTTTTGGGTCAACTGCCTTTGAATTAACAACTAAGGCCATGAGTTGATTATATGAATGACATCCACATGCGCATCAATATTCGACCATTAAAAAGTTTTCAAACGATTAACCATGGTGTAAATTGTACAAGGTAAAATGAGGAAATATATGCCGCATATTGTAAGGGAATACATTGGAAAACATAGACTAATGTCAATTCCAAGCTAAAAGACGACGGTATAAAAACAAAAATGGAGAAATAGTGTTCGGTATACGGGTATACCATGTTCCTTAGGTCTTTGTTCAATCTTCCTAACCACTTCGTTTTCATCTTCGTCTTTTGGCCAAACTTTTTTTTTCCATTCGCACGCTCGCATCAGCTTGGGGGGCTCCCAGAGGATGTCATCCACATAATGACACCAATGTGGCCTAATCTCTAAACTCCACAGCCATGCTATCCACGGTCAGGCCGTAGATTTTATCACTAGTCACTTCACACTCATGGGTTTTCATCACTAGATCAAACTTAATGAACTCCACGGCCATGGTTATTTATTAGTCCGTCTACGGCCGTCTACGGACACAGCCAAGTCAAGGAAAATCACGACCCCAGACCAGTATTATCAGTAGGTCCTCGGTTTTATATTTACAACTATTTGTATTTACAATGTATAAACTCCTCAGACATGGAATTGGCCCTGTGAAGCTGTTGGCAACTATTCGTATAAACTCCACAATCGCCGGGAAAGTTTGAGACTTTTCTATAAACTCCACGGCAGATCTGAAGATTCAAAACAATTAACGTTACTCTCTAAGAAAGACTTTTAAGAGGAGAGTATGCATTTAAATGATTGTATCATGAAACAACTTTTGACACAAATGATAATGTTGCATGACCTTTATAACATATTTTGTTCCTGGGATGGTACATGGTACAACAAACAACATTTAACCAGAAGGGTTCTACGAAATATATTCCACCGTATATAAGATAAAAACATGGTGGAAGCCCTCCAGACTCCAGTCATGCGTCATTCTGCCGTGTGTACCGGGTGTCAGTCTCCTCGAGCCACTCTTGAATTCTTCTTCTCTTGGTCGCACGTGTGTCGCGGTCGAGAGATTCTGTGCTCTTTTCAACACCGTCCACTGCTGTTGCTACACGTTTCCGGCTCCCGGTGACCATAGCCTGTTGCCATGCACTCCCATTACCCTTTGCGCGACAGTTCCCGGATGAAGACAGGTATGCGGTGAGGTTCCTGTCCTGCGCAAAACGTTTGGACTCCACAGTTGAGTACGGTGTGGGGAACGAGTAGGCAGGATCAGTGCTGTCTACCTCTGTTCTTTTGCTGGAACAATTCCTTGCCTTTAATTGGTCTACACGTGGTTTGTCGTAAGTTACCGCTCCCGTTGAAACGTCCAGGAAAGACATTGGAGACGGTGCGGCAACAACCTGAGCAACATCAGCCGTTCCCGGAGTTGGGCGCCGGTGGGATGCTGCAGAGTGTGTGCGATGTCCTGACGACATACGCGAACTTTTGGTAAAGATAAGTTGCGGTGATTTCGAAACATGACCACCCAGCGACGTGTCAGTATCCTGACCGGGCCCCACGGTACCGGTCTTGCACCCACCCGGAGCGCTGGGCAGTTTTTCAGCAGGGTCGGAATCTCTAGATAGATCATCAGACTTGTCTTCTGTGACGAAGCTGCAGCTAGAGTCATCGCCTGAAGAACTTCCATCGTCTGGTGTTTCCGGGATTGAGAAGAGCTGACGACTGAGAAAGCGGCAGGGGCGATTGTTCTGAAAGATTAAGGATTTCTTTTCTCAAAATACTCATATTCATATCTGAATAACATCTTTGGATATTGGGAATTGGGTATCTGCTAATATTAAAATCTGACTTAGATTTGATGGAGTACGATGCATCTTTTACGTTAACGATCACAGGCGGGATAATTGTTCTTCGTCTACAAGCAAAGACAGAGCGATAATAGTATCCTTATTGTCTTCTATGCGTTCCTATTAGATACTTAAAAATACCAATAGTACGACAAAAAACAGAAGTGCTTACAGGTCTGCCCCTCAGATCGTGGAGCCAGGAAGACGGCGTGTAGTCGTGGTCGTGAAGACCGTCAATCCGCATCTTCCACATCACCTTCGGTGGTACTCTCCAGCGGAACTCTGAAACATGTAACGTTACACACAGATGGATACTCAAACACTCAAGGGGGGCATTTCCTCTAAACATCGCATCGTCCTAGGGTGTGAAAACCATGATAACAGGGTAATGTATTGACCAAATGGTGTGGCTCCAAACGTGACTATACTTATGGTACTCACCTGACAACGTATCTGTTTGACATAGAGAAGGCTCAGACGTAAGACTTCCCGGCATTTTCGTTGTCGTTACAATTGTTGTTTTTAGATCACAGCTTAGTCAGCTACATCAGGGGGTTCTTCTGACGTGACGGTTTCCTGACCAGATTAATATCTTGTACTTTCGTAAGAAAAATCTCCAGGAACTAATGCAAGGCGACTGTTTCCACAACAAACTTTTGTAACTATGTTCTAGGATTATCTTAATGTTCATACTATGGTCAGGTATGCTCTAGAACAAGAGTACGTAGAACTAGTGGGCCTGGATAGGCTTAGGTCACATTTCCAAACCGGGGCCCGGCCGAAATGTTTTAACTTAAGAAACGAAAAATTAAAATGTATACCTAGAACTAGAGTTCGGGGACCTCACACCTCCATGAAATATTCATTACTTTTTTGTGGATGGTATGTATGTTTATAGTCGGTTGTATTTGAGAGTAATGGTTATATAATATAAATGTTATGGGAAAGTAGTGGTGTATTTAATCAATGACACAGAGGATGTCCATCTGATTAGTAATTATTAAAATGGGACACTTAATTGTGTAATGTGCGTTTAAGAGGTCGACGGCATATGGTAGCGTGGTGTTCCTTAAGCTTGATGTTTGGCATTTAAACTGTCTAAGGTTGTCAGCATTATTGAGGTTCGACTATGTGCCTCAGAGCGGTGTGGTGGGAGGAAGTTGGGAAACTCAAAAAGAAGAAGGGATGTGGCCAACTTTAGTCAGATGGTGATTTGATTTTCCAACAATATGTCATAACATCAGCTGTTCACACGGTACAAAAACGAGATGCACACTTTCCTCTGACAGCCCTACACCAACTGTAAGATGAAAACTTGGCGACAACCCTGTCTGCTAAAAAACAAGTACCATTGGCTACGAACAAGTACCATTGGCTACGAAAGAGACAACTAACAACTGTCCCTTATCGTAACAAAATCAGAACATCTATATCGCCCATAAAACTTCTGACACCCAATCCAGATGAGAGGACCTAATGGCATTTTAATCACCATGTCACTCAAATCAGCAGTACAGTATGTGAGACATCCATACCTGTTAAGCATTACCGTTAAATGTACCTCAACTTCTTACAATTATACTTACGCTTCACATCTCCATGATATCCTAAGCAGACATAAATAAAACTAATTATCATATTCAAAAAACCTCGGGGTTCCCCAAACAGCTGTCACCATCTGCTTGGAGCTAAGCCCATTAACAAACACATAAAGCACGATGCCTGTACCAATATATCTCAAATATAGGGGTGATTTCTGATATTATTACATCGATTATAACGACAGATACGGCTCCCAAAATCTCATCGATTCGAGCTTTCATCACACCCCACCAACACAACAAGTATGAAACCAATCCATTCAGCCGTTCTTGACACAGACAGAGACACATAACAGAAAATATAACCTCCATTCCATGACATTTCATGGAGGTAAATATACACAAATCATGCCCACGAATCTTATTTTGACATTTTGTGTATTTTGATGTCTTTTATATAATTCTTTTCGCTCCCGACCGGGCCCCTTTTTGGAAATGTGACCTAAGCCTAAGGGCTTAACCATCAAAGGCCATTTTTTGTCTTTTGTTATACAACTTTTTGATTCAAGTATTGTGAGGCGCATAGTGCCCCTTACAAGGTGACACGCCTGTAAGAAATTATTTGTCTAAAGGACGTAACTTCTTTTCGCTAATCCTGCTTTAACAAAAGAAAGGGGGCGTATAACTGTAATTACGCTACCCCTATTGACAAGAAACAAGCGGTGCCTTGTTCCGAACTACAAGGCAAACAATACATAATCCATTAAACTACACACTGGTGAAAAAAGCTCATGCCTTTAGAGACTTAACACTTCTGCATTTATTAATTTCTACAACTTATGCTCCTTAATTTGTGATGAATGGGACGCATTGGTAGAGTGGTGTAACTTGTCAAACTCTGCATATTTATGAAAAACTTCGCTACCTACCCTGACGCCCCTTTGCTACATAGAATGTTTAACATAATTACATATTTGAGGCTCTCAAGGTTGAGGTGATAGTGTGTGTACAAATCAGATCACAGCGAAATGAAAAAAATAAGAATCCTACCATCATTGAAGACAATTCAAAATATTGCTTAAAACTTCAGATTAGATCTATATTATCACAATTACAAAACAGAACTCAGTATGTGCCCCCTGTTTTTCACAGTGCGGTTATTTCAAATTCTGACTGGGTAATACGTTTGGTTGCTATCCTCGTGAGTCATTCGGATACACGATTCAAAATGTCGGGTATCCTGAAGCGGTACAGTATGAGGAGCGGGAAGGTTCATGACGAGTCGTGCACGTGGGACAAGTGTGGCGTGAAAGTTGTCTTCGCTGTGTGTGTAACATTGCTGTGCATCGGGCTCATCTTAATCATTGTGTTTGAGACCCAGAGAGCCGGTCCCGCGCCCAAACCATGGAAACAGGTGGGTTTATTGATGGTCGTTAAACAATGCGTGTTAGAGGTCTATAAACGTCTTTGTGATGGTGGAAACAAAGAAAAATTCACGAGTAAGTTAGAGTTTCCAAGATCTGCTCTGTCATTGTTTTGCTGCGGATTGAAACGATTATACATGCAAAGTGTCGTTGTATCCTTGTGGTGCACTGATAGTGATTCAAGCGAGAAAGTAGTGAAAGTACCTTACGCAAACAAGGACGCCCTGTACATAGCGCGGAAAATGTCCTTTAGAAACTCGCGGGCAGACCGATGTACTTTCATATTGAAACGCATTCAAATAGACCATAGTAAATAGGGAAGTGCTACTCATTTGGGAACCATGCTTTTGAAATAACTACAAGACAAGGATTATCCAAATCACATATCCCCGCCATGTATCAACAACCTAGACAGTGATATATCACCATGCAATGTCAATATTGTGGTGCTATATGAGTAAAGTTACCGAAATGGTACCAAATCACTCTCTTTGACTCATTTGACACGTGCACGGGAGGAAGTGTCGAGCTGTTGCCCTAGAGTCTGCATGCAGAAGACTATATTGACCCTTCTCTGAGAGATACGATTTTGATGTTGTAGAACTTTCAAGCAGGTTGTGATAGAACAAAACAACGACAAGGATCTAAGACAGGCTTTTCCGTAACAAGGCGGTTGAAAGTTGTACGACAAGTGCGCGACTATTGCAAGAATTCGGTTTGCGATCGTAAGACTAATTGCGACCAAGCCGTTAGCAAACTTGCGATGGAACGATTGATCAATGTACCGGTGTTATTACATCATACGCCAGTCAAGCGGATGTCGATAAACCACGTAACTGTAGGTTAGTCATTAACCCACTGTTGCTATGACCTGTAGTGCACTAAGATGTTGGCCCATTCATAAACTGATAAAGTTTGCCTGAACGTGACCGTGACCTGGTCCTGAGACTGGGTCTATGAAAGGACTGCTAGTAATGTTTACCACGGCCGTTGTATAGCTCACTTGCTATTTACAAAAATAGGCGTGCCCAAAGAAAGAGCTTTTTATAATGTATGCTATGGGGCCTATAAAACGACTGTACTGTGGCACATGTATACGGCTACTCTTGTAGAGCAAAACATCAAATAGAAGTTATAACATTTTACTTTCTTTCAAATTTCTTAGTTCCGTTTACCGGACACGTTAATTCCAGTCCACTACGACGTGGAAGTGCAAGCTGACTTGACGACCTTCGATCTGATTGGTCGGGTTGACATCTCTGTCAGGTGTGCCACGCCCACTAGTTACGTCATCCTCCACAGTTCGGAGCAGGAGATCGACAGGAATTCCGCGCCAACGGTACGGGGGAGTGACGGCCGGAACGCGCCCACTGTGACGTCATGGTTTCTGTTTCCTGGTGGGTTTCTAATCTGAATTATCTCTTTTTTGAATTATCTCTTTTTATGTCAATTCTAAGACACTTGGGTTGGGACTAGTATGATAGACACAGACACTGCACTTGCAGTCCAGTCATAATTGTTTAAAACACAAAATCATTACAGTGAGTGATCTACTGCCCTACGTATGTCTAATGTACTAGCATATAAAGTGTATTTGATACAAGTTGATATACACATTTATATATTCCAACCCCAGAGAATGAATTCCTCGTCTTGGAACTAAGCGAAAATCTGAAGGAGGGTGAACTCTATATCGTCACCATCAACTTCAACGGTGCGGTACGGGCGGCACTCAACGGCTTCTACAGGTCATCCTATGTCAACGAACAGGGACAAACGAGGTGTGCCTTTTGGAACAGTTTCGCAATTATTCTTTTTTAACAGTTTTACAATTGTTCTTACATTTTTTTCTAATAATATGACTGATCTATGAGACGTAGAGAGGAGATGAGAATTGGAATTTGTTCCTTCCTCAAAACTCACGTGAGTCTGTATACAATGCATGTATTTTACTGTTCACTTACAGATACTTGGGAATAACCGACTTTCAGCCCCAGGATGCTCGGAAAGCCTACCCATGCTTTGACGAACCAGCTTTCAAGGCTACTTTCAATGTGACAGTGGTCCACCAACCGGAGTATACCGCTCTGTCCAACATGCCCAGGGAATCCACCGAAATCAGGTATGATAAGCGTTTTGTATACTTAGTAGTCACCATGACAGAGAATTGGTGTAAGATCTGTTGGAAGATCGACGGAAAATTAGATGTGTGAAGTTCCTTTGCTGTGAGTACTTGCATCTACAAAAGTCACTTTAGAAAAATCGTTGATTAAACCAGACGTGTGTTTACAGAGGAGGAGGCTGGGTCGCTGACAAGTTCCAGAAGATGATCAGGATGCCGACATATCTCCTGGCCTTTGGTGTGTCTGACTTTGACTCTATCGGCTCTAACACATCAACAGGGATAGAGGTAAGTAGGACAACAGTTTGTAGCTCCTTTTCATCCGTTTTATATTAGTCATATTGGTCCCTGCTAGCTCTCCAATGTGCGTGGTTTCAAAAGAAGTGATTTTGTGCTGTCCACAGACGAGGATCTGGGCCCGTCCCGAGTACATCGCTGCCGGGATGGGTGATTTCGGGCTGGATGTTGCCAACAGAGTCGTGGTGTATTTTGAGGACTACTTTGGTGTGCCCTTCCCGCTACCTAAAATCGGTGAGTACCATATGTTCGACAGTATGTTTAGTCGTAAAGAAAGATTGCAAATCAACATATATGGTTTTAGCTGTACTTTGAGCTATTCAAAATTTACTTTGAACCACGTCGACGTACATTCATAATCACCATTTTGTCAGAGAGAACACTAACGCGACAACAGTTCGCTTCTGAGAACTGTAAACAGTCAGATTTATTGGCTTGTCTTATTACCTTCTAAACAATTTGAACCTCTGCCTCTTTTAAGACCACATCGCCCTTCCTGACTTCAACTCGGGCGCCATGGAGAACTGGGGCCTCATCACCTACCGAGAGACCAGACTGCTGTATGACACCAACGCACCCTCAGCTGAAGTCAGGAAGGCAACAGCGCGCATCATCGCTCACGAGCTGGCTCACATGGTCAGGAAATATTACTAGCCTCATTGACAATTGCTAGTAGTTTATTATTATCATTTTCTTGATGTAAAGTTTTGGTGATCTTGTCGAAGACGAAATGTCTGTGAAAATGTTATTCCTAGCCTTACACGTTGTATTATGTCCTGTTTTCTCCCTAACAATAGTGGTTCGGTAATTTGGTCACGATGGAATGGTGGGACGGAACGTGGTTGAACGAAGGCTTCGCCAGTTACATCCAGTACAAGGGTTTGGATTTCGTAGACCCCGGGATGAATGTGGTAAATACATTTTTCTCCTATCTCGTAAATCTATCATTTGCGCTTTATCATCTAAACTGTGTTGGCCACTAGTATGTTCTCTGGGTCTGCCCTCTCTTGTAAAGTTTTATTAAACGCCATTTTCAACATTTTTTTCAGATGGAGCACTTTGCATATGATAGGTCTCAGTCTGTCATGGTGGATGACTCTCTGACGTCATCTAATCCAGTTTACCGACCAATCACCACCGCTGATGACGTCACGCAAGTATTCGGCAGCATTATATACAGCAAGGTAATGTCCCGCCTGTTTTAGCTATTATGAATGTAGCGATATCATCAAGTCCTTTAGCAAGCGGTGTCATTACCACTGACAAAGGTGTATGGAGACGCAGTGAGCCAATTTTGTCAAATTTACAAAATTTGTCAGGCAATTTTGAGAGGATTACTTTTTCGCATTTGAAATATATAAGTGTACTTTTCCCACAGGGAGCTTCCATTTTGAGAATGTTGGAGAACTTCATAGGAGAAGAGACCTTCAAGAAGGCCTTGAAGGTAATTTCAACAGAGCAAACGTTTAAAACGTGATTCCGAACTTTACCGTTTTTCTTGTTTCTTGAAAATTGTGGTTTATGATACTTTACTGTTAACGTTATAGAATTCTGACTTTACCGTCCCTTCTGATAGAACTACCTCAGCAAAAACGCATACGGGAATGCAGTACAGGATCAACTGTGGGCGGAGCTTACCACGGTAAGATCGCAGCCTTCAAGTACTGTGTGATAGTCCAATTAGCTACTAGTGTGTGTTTGTTCTTTGGTCCTGATAGGACATGTTCCTATCAACTAGCGTTATGTCCAGCGCACCGCACACATACGTATCAAAGAAGCATGGGTTTCAAATCTCTTATATGAAGCAAGAAAATCATTGTCGTATCATAGGCTAGCATTTCACGTCTAACACGAATCCTTCAGTCGCCACTGACAACATAGCTTTTGTTATTTCATCTCCAATGTCCGGCAGGCCGCCAGAGAGGACGGTCAGACCGACCTTGACGTCAAAGCCGTGATGGACACCTGGACAGTACAGATGGGTTATCCTGTGGTCAACATGACTAGAGATTACACAAGAGGAACGGCGGAAGTGGCGCAGCAACACTTCTTGGTCGACTCAGCCGCCACCGTCAGTGTGCCGTCAGAGCTCGGGTAAGATTAAAGCCCAAACTTCAGCGACGACATATTTACTAACACGTAAGGCAGATTCTTGGTGACGTTCCCATTTCATTCCTAACTTATATGCATGTTTTCTCCAAAATGATTTACGGTTTGATTAAGTGTGTGATTTCACAGATATCTAATGATTTTCCAGGTACCGATGGTACATACCCCTGACCTACTTAACACAAGCAAATCTTGCAAACTCACCGGTACAGACATGGATGGCACCTGATGAAGGTATACTTTTTTTCTTAGCTACGATTATAATTGTGATAAAACGTCACATTTTTTTTAATAAAAGGTCACATTTTCACTCAATTATCAACCTAAAACCTATTCCTAGCTCCCATATCTATGTGTAAACTGGGAATAGTATAAGCAAACATCCTCTTCCGTAGAAGTGCATTGTATGTAACGTTACAATAACATCATTTCTCTGCAATGCTTGTACAGGAACTAAGGTGATAACTCTACAGGGCGCCTCTGCAAATGAGTTTGTCCTCGCTAACATCAACCATGCAGGCTTCTACAGGGTCAACTATGACCCCACCAACTGGCAGCTGCTGGCCGACCACCTCAACAGTGATGCTTTTGAGGTACAATTTAGTTACCCTTATATCCAGCAATATCATAGCTCCCATGTCTCTTGTATCCAGTCGAATTATAGCTCCCGAGTCTCTCATTTGCGGAGAGGACAGAAGAGACTCGGAGCTGTAACACGGCTGGATACCAGGCTACAATCAGTACAGTTCAGTAGTTCTTTGAGGCACATTTGGAAGAAATCAGGACTTGATCCGGTTATCAAGTTCTAATGTCCCACACCAATATGTTTAAATGTCTGTATACAGTATATGACAACACTTAAAATATACTTTCCCTGATTAGATTCTAACAGTGTCATTTCATCTTCAGGATATCCCAGCCGACAACAGAGGAACACTTGTTGATGATGCCTTCAACCTTGCAAGGTACAAATAAATATAGAATCAGTACACAAATACAAAAAGGACAATATTAATGTTTTCATTTAATGCTCATTTTACAATACCATTGTACAACAGTAATGTTCTTGCCTGACGAACAATTAGCAAGGAAACGTAACCTATCGCCTGTGCCTACAGGGCCGGTATGTTGGACCTGACCACAGCTATGAGCATGACGCAGTACCTGGTGAGAGACCGACACTTCATACCGTGGAGCATGGCGCTACGGGCTACCGGGTACATCGAGAATGTGGTGGGCTCTGTAACTGAGATCTCCAACCTATGGCAGGTAGGCACAAATAGACAGTATTGATCGATAACTATTAGTTCTGTATGTTATTCTACGTCGCGATCGAAGTCTCTGTCCCAATAGACGACATAAATATCCTGGCTAAAATGAACTGAAACAGAGAAATTATCATGATACCTTTTGTTTATTCTATGTTCATTCAACGTACAAGGGCCATGTTCTCAGTATAGCATATATAGATGAAGGACTAAGGAAACCTTGCTGCATTAGGTGAATACACATTGTTTCTTTCCAGCCCTACATGCGGCAACTGATCAGTCCGTTCTACGAGGACGTCGGCTGGACCCTTCAAGAGGGCGATTACAACACAGAGTAAGATTCCTTTCATTTTTAGATACACTCAGAAAGTTTCTACCTTCTTAAGTTGTGGATGAATTGTCAAATTAGATTTAGGGAGTTAGGGATATGTGACCACTCGTGTTTAATAATCGTGATACAACATGCACGTTTACCAAAACGTTCAATCAGAATTCTTTGTGTAGGACTGTGAAGTGTCACATATCAAACGCAGATTTTAAAGTATAGTACATTTCAATACTACACTGTACCAGGAATTATGCCGTCTGCTTTGAAACAGGGTCGGGCAAGTCGAGGCGCTCTCCACAGCGTGTAAGTACGGCAACGGCAGATGTGTGAACAACGCTACCATGATGTTTGATCAGTGGATGAACACAAACAACAATAGGTAAGATGTACCAGAGTCTAACGCTAGGTATACATGACTGTCACACGTATTGCGTATATCGGTTCCCTTTGCGTATAACGGTCCCCTGTGTGTGGATGGCGTTCAGCACAAAGGACAGTTCTGTTGGTTGGTAAACAACGTTTAACTGTTACAAATAGTGTATTTGCTTGTGCGCAGGCGTTGATAACGATATTTCACCGGGGCAGCCTCCTATTGCCCATTTTGATAACCGATGTTTGTGTAACTGAAGCCAGTTGTACTCATGTGTTGAACAGTCACATACCCGAGAGGCTGAAGTCCACGGTGTACTGTACAGCCATCAAACATGGCGGCAATCTGGAATGGGACTTCGCTTGGCAGGAGTACTTATCGGCCGAGGCCTCGGAACAGACTCTGCTGATATCTGCCCTGGCTTGCACCCAGGATATCGATATATTAAACACGTACGTATTTCAATCAAGGTTGCATAGTATCAATATTAAGTATATGATGATGTGTGATTTTGCCTATTATCTGATAAGTCATATGTCTTTCCATTGCTGCACCGTCTTGACATTGTAAATGATAATACCTTCGACTTGGACACTCACTGTAAAATGCGCTTTTACCAGTGTACACAATTCTGCCAGCTGAAAGATATAACTTTTTCCTATGCCCAAGAATAGTATGTTATGGAGTACGTAGATTTATTACGGTAAGAAGGTAAACAATTGAGACATACCAAGAATTTTCATGTTCCAGCTACCTGGAGAGAAGCCAGGACGACAGCTTGGTACGGAGACAGAACGGTCCACTGGTGGTGAGGTACATCGGGAGGAACAGTGTGGGCAAGTCTGTGGCCTGGAGCTTCCTCAGGGACAACTGGGACTTCTACTTTGACACGTGAGGACAATACTCTTGTAACCGTTACACATCGAGATTATAAACTAAGCTTACAGCAGCATAAGGACGACTGTTGGTTCTAGTCTTTCTTTCTTTTGTTCTCAATAGCGCGACTCTTGTGATGATACTCTCGCTCACTCACTCACTCACTTACCCACTAGCTCCCTCACTCACTAGCTCACTCACTAGTTAGCCTGCTCACTCGCTCACTCGCTCGCTCGCTCACTCACTCACTCACTCACTCACTCACTCACTCACTCACTCACTCACTCACTCACTCACTCACTCACTCACTCACTCACTCACTCACTCACTCACTCACTCACTCACTCACTCACTCACTCACAATTTTATTCTTCATCGCTCCAACCCATCAGCAACGTGACATTTGCAGCAAGTTAAGCCCCATGTCCCAGAGGTTTGCTTTACTTGATGTGATGTTTATCCCTGCAGCTATGACGGCACGTCATTCACCATGACGGGTATCGTGGAAGACGTCACCAGCCAGTTCAGCACCCAGGAGGACCTAGACGAGGTTAGACCACGATTTCAAATTAAAGACGATTTAATACCATACTACGTTGATGTCTAAATATCCTAATGCTTTATCATATACTTATGAATTATTTGTAACTGAATCGGTGTAAGGAAGGCAGATTGGTTTTGTTCATGTGTCATGAAATGGAACAAAGTGGATGTCATCGGTCAAAATTATCTTGAACTTGGGAAAATGATTACACCTCCACAAAAACTTTCCACAAAAGGGTAGTACTACGAAGCAGAGGGAGACGAAAAGCCCCACCTTTTCCAAAATTTGTGGGTTCTGCGATTTCAAGAGCTAGAGAAGTGGCTTTCTGTTCGTCTGTCAATGTGGGGAAGATGAGATAAGTCTTGGTGGCTTCTCTAAACAGAGTGATTATTGACCCATTATTTCGATTATGAAAACAAAGGTTACACAAATCCAAGTTTGGTTGCTGTACGGTCCTTCAGCGATCACCGTCTGGTGGAAAGGGGTACCTCATAACAACCCATCACTTGAAACCTGGTTCTTTCCATACTGAATTCTGTAAATATAGTTTGATGGACAGATAGGACTTAATGTTCTTTTCCCGCTGGTGCAGCTGGAGACATTCTTGGCGGCCCATCCGAACCAGGGCACGGCTACCCAGGCCTTCTCTCAGGCCGTGGAGAACACCCAGGCCAACATCAGGTGGCGCCGGGACAACGAGGACAAGCTCCGCACCTGGCTACAGGCACAGGCCTAGGGGTAGAGGGAGGACCCGGAAGGGAGCATCTTCAACAGTTTTCATGAGATATACGATTTGTCCACTCTAAGGATTTCAATTTGTTCCAAAAAGACTTTTGTTTATGATTTTTCCTCAAATTATTTGCCATTAATTCAAAATGGATGACAGAATACATGTAAGTACTAGTAATTGTTGGAAAGGAGCTTCACTGTATGTAGTCAGACTAAGGCTGAGTTTTCAGTCTTTCCTCAGTTAAAAAGTTGTTGACGCATGATTAAAAGTTCACTGTGTGATATGATATGATGTGATATGATATGACATGATATTATATGGTATGATATGATATGATATGATACGATGTCATATACGAAAACAAATGCTATTATGACTTAAGCGCTGCTGTGCTGTAATCAATAATGTTAATAATCAATCCAGCTGGCTATTGTAGTGTACAGTACTACTAGCATTTGTTTGTTCTACATAGATAAAGCTTTGATAAACCACCACGTAGCCGCACATAATTTGATGCGAGTCGGTACAGGGCACAGTGTGTATTTTCCAGACTGGTATTTTCTGAATACTATTAGAACATGTAGAGATTAAATTGTATCATCGGCCTATTAAAACATGATGTGGATTGGAGCTTAAGGTTTGTTCGATCTTTACTATAGCGAAATATCGTGTGAATGTTGTACCTGTGTTTGCGGTGAGAGTTCCTATTTCTGAGAAATCATTTATCCGTCTTTAGAGACTGAGTCAGCCTGAGAAAGACCTTTTACTTTCAGTTTCTCAGCTCTTTGAGACCTTCGCCTTTGCCAAGCTGCTAAGATTTAGCAAGGCAATACAGTTATGTGGTGCGATGGACTTACTGTTGGCAAGAAATTGGATCATTGAAATACTGAAAAGTTCCTATTTATACATTAGGCATGTTTCATAGGCATCCAGAGACAGATATAAACCGCTGTAACCAAATCCTACCCAGAACAGCAGGGCCAGTCCTAATTTCCTCCCTTGGGACAGCTGACTCACCCGTCAAGCAAAGGGCATGCCAACATTAGCATGTCATTAGTAATCTTCTGATGCACGCCGAACGGCATCTTGGGAAATGTGGACTATACCAATAGTAACGAAACTGTCAGATGGCTTTTTTAAAATACAAATCTAGACCTCTGATGAATATTTATGGACACAAAAACGTTATTCTTTGTATGTCTACAGAGATACTTTTTCTAAAAATCGTTAACATGCTTTGAAAACCACCGGCGTACTACTATCGAACATTGCGTCATCCCTACGGTGCACTTTCCATGACCCATGATTTGGTGGCGTGAACTTCCGGGTTTGTTGCAAAGTTGGACTGGAACCAGAGAGACTTGCAGGTCGAATCGCGCGGTGAGAATCTACAAGATGTCCGACCCTATATCTGTTCTAAGTACCATCTTTAACATTTACAAGTCCATAGCGCAGATCGTAGACGAGGTAAAATGTAACAGGAAACGCTGTAAGCGCCTTCAGGCGCGGCTGGACAGTATCGTGCCTGTTGTCAGTGACGTGTACACGCAGATCGCAGACGAGAAGGCGAAAAAATCGTACGCGAATGCGCTGGGACAGCTCCTGAGCTGTCTAAAGTCTGCCGAGTCCTACATCCAGACCTTTCGGGAGAAGATGGGGATCGTCAAGAAGGTGTGGACACGGGACCAGGTGAAGGAAGACTTCGACGCCTTGAACCAGAGACTGAGCGACCTCGTACCTGTCCTGACTATGGGTATGCAGGTAAGCAACTGGTGTTCATGGACATCGGACGTGTTATTCTTTTCGTTCACAAGTTTCCAAGAAGAAAGTACAGTGAGTTAACAAAAATAAAAATAAAAGTTAAGTATAACTTTGGTTGAATTGTGTATGAGAAAGGGGGTGGTGGGGCTCTCTTGAGGATTCATGAATGCGTCAGTGATATATTGCGGGTAATCATGTTTTGTATCTATGCATGAGCCCCATTTTATGTAAGTAAGTGTGTGATTATCGCCCGTGTGTCCAGGAAGGTATTCTATTTCCTGCAATACGTGAATGTCACCTTACGTCACCTAATGACTCACAACCCTTCGTTAAAAATCAACTATGGCAAAATTGAGGGCATCGTCGTTTACTGAGTGTAACATGTCCCGGAAGTCCACGTATAATAGATTTACTTGCTACAGCAACGTACGTGTATCCTCGAACCTCAAAAGTGAAACAGGTTTCACACTGCAAGGTGCGGTGTGCAAATCAGTATATCCGGGAAAGGAGCTGGGACATATTTGTCCAGGCCGTCTCCTTTGTGATTATGAATATGACAGACTGTTCGACATGTGTGTACCATAATATCGGCATTTTCATTTCCAGGCTGAAACCAGGGGGACAGTTGACGCCATGTTTAAGGAAGAGATGAGAGAGAAAGAAGATAAGGAAGATGAAAGCGAGGACTGGCGTGAGATGGTGGTTCTCCTGAAGAAGATGCAGACAGGTATGTCGATAATCGCTCACTTGCTGACTTGCAAAGTAAATGTTTGGACAATAAAAATGTCGACCGGTTATCGGAACAATGTGGACTTATCATGGACTTAAAATAAATATCCAAACATTATGCGAGGGTTTAATTTAGTCTAATTATGTCATATTGCCTGTGGCGATTATCATTGCCAAGTCCCTGGCATACAGCGATTTATTTCAACGGAGGCACAAGGACGACAAGATAAGGTCCTCACATTGCTGCAAGTTATTCTGTGGTTTAAGATTCATCGTTTCCGTCTTTCTTTATTTTCTCCATTAAAAGCCTTGGTGCTGTCGCTCAGATTTCATTCCCGTACCGGCGAAAGTTGAATTAACCCTTAAACCATGTCAACAGATTCTGAAGCCATGAAGGAAGAAATGGAGACCAGCTTTGATGAGGTACGTGAAAAATTGGACGAACTGGACACCAAAATGGAGGAGAAATCTGAAAAGGCTGACGTGGTGAAAGAGAAGTTGGAAAGCGTTGACGATAAGCTGGAAGAACTCCGCAAAGGCGTCCAAACACTTCTCGTAACAGGTGGGTAGAGGTACTCTAGCTGCCAACAAAACGGTCACGGTACTAAGGAGGGAGATTTTTCAAATCGCTGCCGTTATGTGTTGTTCAAGGTTGGGATGATGATATCAGTTTAGGCTCCCTTTCCACTAGATGTTAGGTTTGTGTGACACTTGCACAGTTTGAAAATTGTAGAATGATTCCAGATGCAGAAGTATGATTTAAAAGACTGCAAAACACACAAGGCGTAAGATATTCTTTTATAATCGAAATTCGTTGAGCTATTTTCCAAATCTTTGGTTGCAGTCACTAGGGGAAAGGGGATGTTACATTTGATGAAAACTTTTGATGATCACATGAATAGTCAAGGTGTATAAGAACACATCATTTTTAAAACCATTTTTTTTTTCATGATATAGACTCAGGTAAACCTCACAGCCACCCTGTGGACGATCTGAAACTCATCACTAAGGACGAGCTGAAGTTTATCAAAATCATCGAGAAGGGGAGTATAGACACCGTGTACAAGGGGCATTACCAGAAGTGTGAAGTGGCTATCAAGAAACTGGACGTTCCGGACAACAGCGCCGATTCGTGAGCACATTTTGATTTCATTGCGTTTGTGCCTTTTAACTTTGCTTAGATGAAAATGATTCTGGATTATGATGTATAATTATAATGATAATGACATTTTTTTATTGCATATTCATGCCTAGATGTACCGATGGCCACACGTGGTAAGTGGGATCGATATAAAACACTTAAACAAAACCTGAAACACTGAAATACTAAAAATCAATACATACATGTATGTAACACTATATACTGTTGTTAATCTACATACCGAATAGTGTCATCTCTCTTTTTGAGACACATGGAGTTTGCTACATATTTTGACCATTGTAGATATTTCATCCAAAACTAAGGGCACACGTCGCATCATCCTTGAGTTAAACTGGTTAGACATATATTTGTCATAGGTTCCTCATGCTAGTTTATACGATGGAAAATGTTATTCACTGTTAAAAGAAATGTATTTTCTGTTATGCAGCGAGAGGAACGTCAGCCTTGTTGTCGCACGGGAGCTCCGTAAGGAGGCGGAGATCATGAAGAAGGTAGAAACGGAGAATGTCGTCAGATTGTACGGGATCTGTACGGACCCAGGTCAGTAGAGCCATGCTAATGCCGATCTTACAGACTCCGTAACTGTCATGTTAGCATAAACAATTTACAGGTCTGGAGAGCAAACGAAAGGCTTACAACAGTATTCAACGCGACACGAAATGAAGTATTAAAAAAATATAAAAGGAGAATGTATTGAAAATAAGAGAGATCTACGACAACGAAATGCTATAGTACAGCGGTGTTTCAAACTTTATAAAACGATTAGGGGGGTCTGGACTCAGTCAGTGTTGTCTCTAGTGTTTGTCTCTAGTGTTTGAGATGAATGTTTTCTACCTGTTTCCTCGGACAGGTAACTACCTCATTATCATGGAGTACATGATGATGGGTTCCCTGAAGACGGTGCTGAAGAACCCGGGCATCCCGCTGTCCTGGAAGCGGCGGACCCGCATGGCACTAGAGGCGGCCCGTGGTCTGTACGCCATCCACAACGCCAAGCCTCCCATGCTGCACATGAACATCTGCTCACAGACCTTCCTCGTAGACGAAGACCTCCATGTCAAGGTGTAACAATCTTGTAGATATGTACTGTTAACTTTCGTTTATGGAGTCAATTTATTGTAGTCAAGCTAACATACGTGTGGTTCAGGAAACACTACAAAAGGTGCCTCAAATGTACAAAACACCCATTTTTCTCTTATAAATTCACTAACAGAAATGCACTATTTCCAGGTGTCTGACTTCGGTTTCACCAAAACCCTGTCCTCGGCTGGGAGATCGGGTCGGCGGAGGAGCTCACTTCAGTACGTCGCACCCGAGCAGCTGGCCAACATCAACCACCCCACGGACTACAGATGCGAGATCTTCGCGTACGTCATCTCTAGCGCTACCGCCTGAGACAAACCCTAGTTCCGATGCTAATTAATAATCTACACTAGCGTTGAAAACCAAAAGGTTTATCATTCTCGAAAAATCTTTAATCATTATTTCCGTACGCAAAATGTTAACTACTTACCAACAAGTTTCGATCAGTTCCCTGATCCTCCTCAAGTTAGAATAGCCAGAAGCCTGTGTCACGTGATCTGGACGGAAGTGTGGCGTCAGCAACGGGTCAAATGTGCTCGGAAGTCGTTATCGACACCTGTCTCTGTTGAGTGATGGTAGATGAGCTCTAATGTCACAGATAAACCTTCATACGAAGTATAATATTTCTTGTGACACCCATAGTTTCTTACAACACGTCACACGACTTCATCTCACACTCACAATTTTGATACATGTCTCCCCAGGTTAGGGATCGTCATGTGGGAAATAGCCACGCGGGTGGAGCCTTATGCAGGTACACAGATTTACAAAGTCGATGTCCGCTTTAAAAAAAAAAGTTTGCCATTTTCACTAAAACATACTGTAGAAGTGCTAATGGCTTCTGACTTTGATATTATTCACATAACGTTATGTCTTTAATTTTTGGAAACATAGTGGAAATTTGGGGTTTTGTCTTCCGTCGCAATTCATACGTACGCGTACAGGTGTACATTGATCGGTGTTCTGTCTCGTCTCCCATGGCCAATAGGTATGGATGACAGAACTATCATGAAGTACGTCATGAGAGGCGGAACGGAGCCAATCCCAGACGGAGCCGAATGTCCGAGTCAGTACGGAGACATTATCAGCGACTGTAAGCAACACGACCCTCTTCTCAGGCCCCTCACAGGCGGTAAGTCTTAACATAGACTAGAAGTAACATACAAGGAATGACTTTGATAAAGGATGAAATCTTCAGTAATGTCTTGAAGAAAATAATCTAAATCAAAAGAAAAGGACTTCATGTGCTGCACAAGTTGATGTGAAATTGACCAGGAAAAGTTTTCTACATGTGTCGTTTATATTTTTATATCTTTTTATTCACTGCTGATGTGCTGATATAAAACGTTAACGTTAGTCTTTTCTCTTTCAGATATCATCGACAGGCTTCAGATGCTGTACAGCTTCATGTGATGTCAAATACGTGCCAGCCTGCCTGTCGGAAGCATTCTTTACAGTTTCCGTGAATTGATTGGTATCAAAGGAACAAAATAGGTGCCTTGCGAACACTGCCAATATTGAAACAAATGGACCGAAGTTTAATGACGTTTTACCCCATGTATTCCGTGGGGGAAAGTCATGATGTGTCAACAGCAAATGACGAAAGTAATGAACAGTACAATGAAAAGATAAGGTTTTACCCTTCTAGCTAGCATGATGAAAACGGCGGAAAGATGTCGCGACAGGACAGAACAATGCATAGCGTTAATAGAACCACTCGCCTGGCAGTGTCCCGTAAAGATCCGGTTCATCGTCGTTTTAGGCAACTTACATGCATATGCGTCATGCGTCGACTAAGACTAACATTTTGTGACGGACATTGAACGCCTGTAATATTTAAGTAGACGATATCATCTATATAAGGCCACATGTTCAAAAATCATGGAATGTAGACGGCACGCAGCTGATGGTATATATATGTATCTTAGACATATATGAATCTCTCCACTACAGCATATTTGATTTCGTTTCCTTTGATGTTATGTTAGAACTGTTGAAACAATCGTCTTGTGTAAATTTAGATCTATTGCGGGAATGTTACATTTGAAGGATCAAGTAGTCATGAACAAATGATGAGATTTGGAAGGCCAAGGTACTATCATGATTCAAGAATGAAAAATGGTTTCCGATTTAAAGCGCCATAAAGTAAGATAAAAAAGTTGTATATCAATAACATCAAATTGATTCCTGGTGTCATGAATGTTACAACGAGTTCGAGATTTTAACTGCAGCCTGTGCATCACTGAGTAGACCAAGCTAAGGACGCACAAGTCTTTCTGTCTATCATATTTCCCAATTCCCTTTATTGAAGGGAAACACTAACAAATGTACACGTATACTCACATTTTGGAATCGTCTTTTTTTTGCTAAAAAGGTATTCTATGAGAAAGCACGGGGTGAAATGTATGCATTTGTAATTTAATGAATGAAATGTTTTGTTTCCAACCTGACTTCACTAGACATTTGATGAAACTTTGAACGTTGACGGTGCAGTGATTTACGCATGAATCAAAAGCGAACTCTGTTATTCAAATACAGTACTGCAGTACTAGGATGACCAAAATGTTGCAATAATATTATTCACCGCTAGATGTCACTATTCCAGGAAACGTGACCCTTCGAGGGGACATTTCATTTTCATCATGCCTCGGACAGCCCAGGGATTAATCTTCAAGCAGATTCGCCGGTGGTAAGTTAGTATCCAAAGGGTCAAAACAATACTGTTTTAACCCTTTAGATACTAACAGTAATATGCCACCGATAACTCTGCCTGGAGATAACAGATCATTATATCTATATAACCTTCTTGCACAGAGACATCCGTATCACTCTTATGGTCCCTTATCCCTTATGGTTTAACCTAATATAAGGGGCTGTTTCAGAACGCATGGGGTGTTATTACAATGCCTTACATATTGCAAATCAACCTGTAAAGGGCCGACATGGCAAATTTCTAATGCGTTATGGCTAGTGGAAAGTTTATACAAAGTACCTCCATAGCAGGCTCTCTATGGCTTTTTTTTTGGCTCATAATACACTTTTGCTGGCCATTTCTTTTTGTACTGGGTTGCTGATTGCTGGCCATGGCCTTTTCTGACTGCCGGCCCTCCGCCAAAAAAAGGCCATAGAGAGCCTGCTATGGAGGCTAAGCTATGGTAAAATGCAAAGAGTCAAATACTAAGTGCCAAGGCCTTTGAACTTGCAATTGTTAGTTTTTGAGGGGGATGAAATGGTATAGACTGGCTTTCAAACAATATATACCATTGCGTACCTTATACTACCTTTCAATAGCTTAAAAGACAACACCGCTGCCATCAGCAAAATCTGTCCATGATCCATTGCAGGCTCATTGCACCGATCCTGACACAGTCAAACAAATCTCGGTTGAAACATAGACGATCATAGACATGCTGCTTAAAAAACACAGAATTGCAAATATTTGACAGGCAAGCAGCCACACAGACACATTTGCCGAGCCGATAATAGTGCCATATTACCGACCGCTAAATATGAGAGACAGTCCTAATCAGGCCAATATTTCGAATTTCCCGCCCCGTGAATTTGAATTACCCATCATGCCTATCGAAAAACATTCGTCTGTCAGAAGAAGCCGGTGCAGTGAGATCCTCTGGACATCAAGTTTCTCCATGCACACAGCCGCGTTATTTTTTTAACATAGCTTCAACATGCCTGGAAAATTCCGGCTTCCGCGGCAGAAGTCTCTGATCGCGCCGATGATCAGAAACCCATTCATCCACGACCTTCGTCTTTCTACATTGGACAAGATCCAGGTAAGAGCCCCCCCTCCCCATCCTCGATGATAATATGTCCAAAGTACATTTTGAAATGGGGGCATCAACTGGTCAAACCAGGTTATGTCAATATTAGATGTTATCTTTGAGATTCTTCATAAATTGTTGTTACAGCCTTATGATTTAGAGTTGTTGTAAAGGTTCTGGGTTCGAATCCCCAACAGATACCAAATATGCAAATTATGGTGTGCCCTTGGGCTTGGGAAAGGCACATTATAATCAAAAATTCCTTCATTCCACTCAGGTGTAAATTTTACACCTGCACTGACTGCTGATAATTCCGAAAATAAGAGTGGCTTTATCCACAAGGTTTATGGCATGTTCAGAAGTCCCGTTGTTTCAGCTTGCAGGTGGTCCTATAAATATTTCCAATACCCTGACCTGATCAGGGTAAATGACACTTCCGGGCAATAACATTACCTTATCTGGGTCAATGGTGCACAGAAAAAAACGCAGTTGTTACATTGATACTTTTAATTTAGTCCTTGATATTGCTTGCAGAATCAATATCCTTTAGATTTTTACTCCAAAGACTAAGTGTTTGGAAAGGACCAAAGATAAACTTACATCAAAGTTACATATTGGTTACATGTTGATACAGGGAAGCAACAAAAAAGATTATATGACTTTTGCCAACAGTGAATTGTGCACTATTCCGTGACTGTCAGTCCATTTTGTGTACTGATATTGTTGTGATGCCCTAGTTTCACCATTGCCCTAGCAACTGCGTAATCAGATAAACCAGGTAGCTAATTCTTTTGTTGACTTGAAACGACTTAGTCTACTGTGCTGGTCAAATATAAAGCCGGGGCTCGAAATACTTTTTTCTGCATACCTGCACTGGTGCAGGTAACATTGAAAATTACCTGCACCAGACAAATTTTACTTGCACCACTATGAATTTAGAAAGTACGGATCATAGATTCATACTAAAATTGTTCAGGAATATATATATAGCTATTTTTTTCTGTTACACTTTATAAGTGGTAACAGTCAATGGAGCTAATTACAATCCAGATACACCTACATCATACTATTCATAGGAAATTTATGAATTTATGTATAAAACCCAGTATATGGACCAGTGCAGGTTAGGTGCAGGTAGTCGACACCAGAAATACCTGCACAGCTCCAATTTCAGTGCACTAAGGTGCATATGCAGGTGGTATTTCGAGCCCTGAAAGCTGACAATTTGGGGAGCAGAAAAGGGGCTTTGTAGAACACTGTATGTCTTTTTCAGTTGATTTGTTATTATGATTTTGTTTGCTTTCTGACAGATTGCAGTTGGAAGTGTGACAATAGCACCAATACGCTTCCTGTTCCTGTTACTACTACTGCTCCTGTCATGGCTGATAGCGACCATTGCCACCATGGGCATGGACACGTCCAAACCAATGACTGGCTGGAGAAAGTAAAAAACATTTCTGTACACATAGAGTGGTTCTTGTTTTGTATTTTTTGTAAACTGTAAATTTTACTTTTGCAGAGGTTTTGTTTTGTGGTAGGATTTTTTCGCAGTGTGTGAAGTTTGCATTTGAAACAATTCTGTAATACAAAACACATGTTTGTGGTGTAATTATTTAATAGGATATGTAAGAGATCACCATTAACAGCCTTAATGCATAAAACACAAGAGTCATAAGATGAACTTTGGTGTCTTTTGAATTTTTTTGATAAAAGGAAACATTCAACAACAAATTTTGGTTTGTTTTAGATCTTTTATATAAAAGGAAACTTTAAAGTTTTACATTCTTTTTTTCTTCTTTTTTTCCCCAGGTTTTGCAAGAGGATACTTGTTATAATGGGGCGTACAATGTATTTCTTCATGGGATTTCACAACATTGAAATACGCGGGAAACCTGCCCCGTCATCGGAGGCCCCCCTCATGACCTGTGCACCACATTCCACCTACTTTGACATCATCACTATTTTTGTTGGAGAGGGATTGGCCAGTGGTGTGTCTAGGAAGGAGAATTCTACTATACCTTTGATTGGAGGTGAATTGCTTTAATAATAGTGGGGAAAGAAAACAGGCTGCTGACAGAACCAGTGCTGTATTGGGCATCCAAAAAGGTTTAGTTTCAAAATCAATTTCAAGTTCTAACACAACAAGGTCTCAGGAAGTTTCGGGGCCTTTTTAAATTTTCAATGTCATGTCTTTGTGTAAATAACATTATTCAGTGAATAATATGGCTCAAAAGTATATCCCCTAGTTCCAGACATACATGTATTTTGCCTTCAAATATTCTAGATGTAGATGTACTTGAAATCACTTTTACTTGGCATGTGTAGAAATGGTTTAAGTGGCACCAAAGCTGTTTCATCTACTGTAATGCATGCTTTTCATAGCATAGCATAGCATAGCATAGAGTTCAGGTAAGAGGTATAAATCAAGTATAAGATCCTCTTTTTCTGGTAGTTTTATTTTGTGGTATGGTGATTGAAACTTGTTGAGATATTTCTTTATCATAGAAGTCATACAAGGGAGACATATTCATGATGTTACAAATTCACAGGAAAACTGGAAAAATAACATCACTGCAAAATTTTCAACATTTAAAGTTCCTCTAAATTGTACTAGATAATTATACTTAACTAACTGTGCCATTTCCAGCCTTGACAAAGTCCACCCAGCCAGTGTTAGTTGACAGGGAGGATCCAAACTCCAGAAGAAACACAATCGAGGAGATCAAGAAAAGGGCCCAGTCCGCAGGTGCTTGGCCACAGGTCATCATCTTCCCAGAAGGCACCTGCACTAACAGGTCATGTCTTATCAACTTCAAACAAGGTACCTTATAACATATTTTGTTTATTTGTTTATTTACCTAAATGTTGAGATTTACCACAATTTGTGACTGTCACCTTTCCAAGATGGTCAACCCTGAGACTAGACAGTAAAGTGTAAGGTTTAAACCACTCACGCCGGTAGCACACTGGGAAGAATCCCCGTTCTTTTCAATAAGAGTGATGGGTTCTTTAATTACTTGAGGCGTGGCTCTGACTTGATGTCCCGTCCAAGAGGGCGGTCCTATCGAGCTAGGTACTCATTTTAACCTGAGTTGAGTGAGGAAATACAAAATGTAGGTATTAAGTGAGCCCATTCCCAAGTGTACAAGACTTTGGCTTGGGATTCAACTGCAGAACCTTTAAAGGTCAAGAACCCTAACCACAAGACCAGTCCACCTTACCACCTATGTTGCTGCCTTGTGTGGGTATTATATGTGAGTGTTGTTAGTGTAGATAATGATAATCTTTTACAGTTCTCTTATTCAAAGAAAGGTCAAACAGTTCTTTATGACGTTATACAAATTTAATAAAGCTGAGGAAATGACAGTTGTGTGGAGGCTTTAGATTTGTATGATAAGGACAAGAAGTCCATTTTCATTTTTTAATTTTAAGTTGCTTTTTAAATGAAATGTGGATTTTTCTATGGCACTGACTTGTAAGCTACAGAGGTAGCATTGATGACATTTCATTTCACAGGAGCATTCTTGCCAGGTATGCCAGTACAGCCAGTTGCCCTCAAGTACCCAAACAAACTGGTGAGTTTGTAATACTTGTTTAATAAATTCCTTCTCCATTTGTATTAACCATGGCCATCTGACTTCACCAGCCAAATATTGATATGTATTCCTATAGATTTGTTTTCATGACAAAAACAGGTGCCTTCTTAATAAAGACGTAGTTCCATTGAGACAAAGCCAGCTATGTAAACTTGTTGATTGCAAGTTTATTTTCCATGGAAAGATCACATCACTTCCTATGGCTGTCAACTTTCTTGACAAAGCAGAAGATTTTGGATTTTTGATATGACAGCAACATAAAAGAGAATCTAGACAATACCAGATGCTTACAAGTTCAGAAAAAAAGGTTTGAAGTATTTGTGGTCTCATGAATGTGATGTTGAATGTTCCAGGACACATTTACATGGACCTGGCAGGGGCCTGGAGGGTGAGTACTGTAAATGCATTTAAGTTCGCGGGGATTTAATTTCGCGGTAGAGGGAACAATGACTTTTCTCGGTGGATTTAATTTCGCGGTAACACCATAGACTGCAGTCTAATACCATAATAGGAAAATATTCGCGGTGGTTTTAAGTTCGCAGTGAAGTGGTCAGCGCGAAAAACGCGAACATTAATCCACCGCGAACATTTCTGCATTTTACAGTATGCTGCAGTACATGGCAGTTCAGAATTCTCATGGAAATCAAATGCAGGGTGGTAAATGCACATGTACAGAAATATGGCATATGATGTGTCTTTGAATGTAGTAAATATAAAAACTTTTGTAGTGGTCTTATTTTTCATTGACCTGCCCACTCCAAATCCATTAAAAACACCGTTAATTATGCATTGTCATACTACTGTGTTATAGAACTGTTTTAATCAAAAGTCTAAAACACGACATTAAAACTTCCTTGCTTGCACTGCGATGTATATGTAATACAACTACGAATTTACACAGTACTTACCTGCAAGAAAGCACTCTTAAGATATGGTGGCCTTGAAAAGGCATCTCCTAACAAGAAACACCTGTTCTGCCATACCTTCCACTGTATTTGGAGAATCAAATAAATGAATGAATAAATAAAGATGAACCACACTGAGTTTTCTTTTTTCATTCATAATTTTAGATTGAAGATCCTTTGGTATACATTATGTCAGTTTCACAACAGGCTGGAAGTGGAGGTATGTACTCTTGCAGTTAGCTTGCATGTATTGTGGTCATGTCCACTGTACTCTTTCAATTTGTCAGCTTTTTGGTTTGACACTGACAGTGTATGTTTTAAGTCATGATTACATAGTGTATCAATTTTCAAGACTTTTTTTTAAAAATCATATGGAAGAATGAGATTTTACAAAAATGTTCTCCTTTGAATGTGATATTTTTGCAGTTCCTACCTGTCTATCATCCAAGCGAAGAGGAGAAAAACAATGCCAAGCTATATGCAGTCAATGTTCGAGCTAAAATTGCGGCGTAAGTACAGGAGACATTTTTCTTGTAACAGTACATACTCTAACTTGAAAGTTCATGCGTTGGTAGAAGACATTCTGGAAAAGTTGAACTATAATTTCCAACACAAAAATTGGACTTACCCAGTCACAGAAGCAGTGCATTGTTCATTGTTTGACAAAGACTGGAGCTGTTCAGTTGAAAATTTGGGAAAGTCCAATGTTTGTATTGGAATTTACAGTTAAACTTTTCCAGATCTCTCCTTTCTACTTTGAAATGACAAAGTCAGGTTTCAGTCTACAGTGGTTTCTACAAAGTGGTTTCTACATTAAGGAGGTATTGGAAGCATGTGCCACGTACTGCTTCATGGTCAATCATGCAATTGGCCTTGCGTCTATTGTGGTCATTTGTCCATAGTGGTCATATTTTGCCAGGCCCTTGAGAGACTGCTACAGACAGGTTTGACCGTATACTAAATGCTGCTGGATTACCATTGTAATGTCCATGTTGTAACCACTTTTGTCAGTGTGCTGAACCTCCCCACCACTGACCACACGTTTGATGACTGTATGCTGATGGTAGCAGCAGGCAAGAGTGACATGCCCATGGATGCAGGGCTGGTCGAGTTTCAGAAGCTCAGAGAAAAACTGGGGTAAGTTGTTATTTACTGAGATTATGCGCTTTTGTTATTATCATATAATCTTTTGGATGAATGAATGGGCAATATATTTTGCAGGATCTATATATAAAGACCGGTGAAATAAAGAGATATTTCTTGTTTACTCTAACAATTTATTACCAATATTAAAGTGCTAGCTTTAGATTAAGTTAAGAATCATTTCTCATTAATTCAGAGAGTAGTAAGGCATAGGAAAATAAATGTTGTGTTTCCGATTAAGGTACTGAAAAATAGGGTAGATAGGTAATGATTTCCTTTTTTAGGGGATGTAGTTTTGTGACTCTGTTTATTATTACTTCTATTAAAGCAAACAGAGGTAAATTTCAAAATCTGAATTTTATCAGTTTGTGGAGACCGACTTGCCTTTAAGTACTTTTTCTATATTGCAACAGAAATGGTTTATTGCACATTTGTAACAATGTACACATAATGGAATACAATTCAGAAAACATCACACACTTACTTTCCTAGACACATTCATTACTCACTCACTCGTGCTTTATTGAATACAATGTAGCATCACAACACATCTATAGAATATTGTAACAGGGGCCATTTGCAGATGCTTTTTTCGTTAGGGCTACTTTACTGTTGTAATAAGAAAACTTCATTGGTAGTTTATTTTGATATTATCTATCTTGAATCTGATGAACTCTGCTCTTTATTTTGTTTTAACAGCAAGGTACATTTCCCAGGTTCTCTACATGAAGCCCCCCAAAGGTGCTGGGACTTTGAGCTATATTTCTTCACCCATTGAAAGCTGATTAATTTGAAATGCACAGCTTACAGTAATACTTGGATTAGATTGATAAGAACATCCTATCAAATCTTCTGATATGTTCCCCTATTGTTTCCATCAGAAGTGATTTTGTGATAAAGAATTAACCAACATCCTGTTTGGCTTAAAGGAGCAAAATTCAAAAATGAGACAAACAGCTTGAGTCGAAATTGAAAATAAAAACAGTCATGATGTTCTTCGCTAAGTTACAGTGAAAATACATGAATTTGATATTTTGAAATTGCATCAAATTCTATTCTTATTTACTGCTTAAAGTTTTAAACTGCCCAATGTCTATGATGATTTGAGAAAAAGTGAATTTTGTTAATATGTGATCAGCTTGATATATACAGTCAGCAGAATCAATGCTAACATTAATTGAAAATTAGTAATTTGAAAGCAAAATATATCTTAAATTCTAGTTTAGCCTGGAATCTCTTTAATCTGGTCTCTCTGTATAAGATTAAACAGCAGTTACACCTTTTTTTTGTTTACACAATTATTCATGATTAGAGGTTTGACACAAATTCAACCCAACTACCTACACAGGCTATTTCAAACTTTCAAAAAGTATGGACTAAAACATATTCTAAATGAGACAATTATTGTATAACAGTTGGCTGTAAAGCAACATGACATAAAAAAAGAAGGGAAACTAAAGGATAATATACTTGACTAGTTTATTTTTTAACAAATTTGACAAATAACCCTCTTGTAAGACTTTTATTTTATTTTCCTTTGTGATTAGCCTTAAACTGGAGGACATGCGGCAACTACTGAAGAAGTACAGCAGTATTGCTGGGAAGGAGGGTGGTGTGATCGGCATTGATGACTTTGCTAAGCACTTGAACCTGCCTGTCACAGAGCCTCTCAAGGAGCTGTTCTCTATGTATGATAGGGTAAGTACCTGGTGGTAAGTGTGGCAGTCTACAGGAAGGAACATGAATGCAGTTCAGACAAAACAGAAGTAATGTCAAAACATGACTTTTAAAGTTTTATAGCAACAGTTTTAGAAACTAGATATGGAACTAATGGAAGGGTGAAAGAAATGAAAATTTTGTGTCCATGTTTCAAGATGTATAATAGCTATTTAAAATGTACATGTACACTATTGTACATCCAGTGAAATTCTTCAGCTTCCTGTAGTTGCCTCCACTTGGTAAGTTCTGATTTAGTCAATTTTATGATGAACAATGGCCAAATGGATTTTATGTTACCGTTCATCCTTACTTAAAATATCATACAGAACAGCAAAACCATGTTTAGAATAATAATATAGAATTAATAATATGTGCTTTACTATATGTGTAAACATCTTTCATATTTAGTGTTAGATCTGATGTTTCACCATGTGATCATGAAACAAAAACATGACCCTGATGAATAACAAACATAGAGTCTTCATGAAGACAAAACAGGTCTTGCCATTACAAATGAAATAATGGCAAGAATCTCAAATGTAAAAAAAAAACCATTTAGTCAATTATATACCAATATAATGGTGATAATGATACCAATATGGTTGATTATATACCAATATAATGGTAATGATGACACCAATATGGTGTAGGTTTTTGTGACAGATCTAACATAGATTTTAATTTCAATATGTTTCAATTTTTATCAGTTCCAACATCACAGCATCTGTTTGTACTTGGAATTCTTATCTTTTATCCCCAGGGCTCTAGCCAGCGTCCGTTTTTCCGTCAATTGACGGAAATTTGCTGCTTGTGACAGAAAAATTTTAAAACCAATCCGTCAACCTTGACGGACAGAGATCCTTGGTGGAAGCTACAGGCGGCTTGGGGACGCCGTCCACGGCCGTAAAAGCCACACACTGTTTGTGTTGCTATTGTTATGATTGTTGACGAAGTGTGTCGGTGCCCTTTCGCATACAATAATCTCACTAAAAACCCGTTTTTCAAGGTCTCAGTTCAGTCTCTCTAACTCCTGGAATAGTGTTTTTGCGGTTTTCACGACAATGGGAATTGGCTGACGGAAAAAATTCGAGCTGGCTAGAGCCCTGTTTTTCCCTATCCTAAGTTTCAACCACCAAGCAATCACCAAGTTTTAGCAGTAATCACGGCATCACTGTTTCTCTCAATAGCATCTTTTGCAAGCCCAATGTACATGTAGATGGCGTCTACAGTGTATTGTGGAAGCATGACTTTCTGCTTAGTGAAACATGTCAGTGCTCTAGATCACGACGTATAGCCATGGGCGACATTGCAGTCAGTTACAGGCAGTCGACCGTGTACCATATCTCAAACATATGTGTTATAGCAAAATGAAACTTGGTACTACTTCATATCAGATGAATGTACATTGTGTAAGATGCATTCTACACATCACTTGTTTCTATTGTCATGTACAATATAGTTAACATACAGCTCAGAGCCTGGAAAAAGCATTTGAAATAGCCTTTACATGGATGTAAAACTAGCAGGTTAAACTCAGCTAATAGATCCAGATGTACCAGATAGATTGAACTGTTAATCAGAATGTCCAGAAGACATGCTATACTTGTGGTCTTCAACCATGGAGATGTGCATGCTTCTCTCTTGAGTGTTTTGAGATTTGGTGTCCTTTGAAAAATGATTTGATGGTGAAGTAAGTTCCGCTTGACAGTGTGAAGTTTTGCCCTGTTCCTGTCTTGGTTGCTCCATTCCTTCCATTGGTTGCCCCATTTCCTCCATTGGTTGCCCCTCTGCCTCCATTGGTTGCCCCTCTGTCTCCATTAATTGCATCTCTGCCTCCATTGGTTGCACACCTGCCTCCATTGGTTGCCTCTGTTCATTCAAAGGTTGTCTTTGTGTCTTCCTTGGTTGTAGCTGTGTCTGTTGCACAAACAACATCCAACAAGCTGTTCGGAACCGCTTATTTGTCAGAACATACACTGTTGGATTTAGAATGCTGCTGTCCAAAGC
>NC_049984.1:11165198-11192197 GCF_000003815.2 Branchiostoma floridae
ACAGCGTTGAGGACAGTCCTTGGTGCATATGCTAGCACCAGGGCTACAGAAGTCATGGTGAATGTTTTGGCTAGTGTGGCTTCTTGCTGTCGATAAATCCTGTTGATATTGATAGTTACAGCAATGTCTTCAATGTTGTTGTGACTCTTTTTCACATACCAGTATATGCGGCCTTGGCTGTAAGTGATGATAACTAACATTATGGCTAGAGCCACAGCCCCTGTTTTTGAAAGGTGGCAGTGCACAATGCTACATCTGAGAATCTGTGGAAAATACTGGTAATGAATTTTGTCGTTGCCAAGACAGTACACAGTGAGGAGCACAAAGAGGGCTGGAAGTGCCCAGAGGAGCACAATCACTAAGAAGTTTGTCTTCCCTTCAGGGATGTTCTTGATGTTGTGAACTACAATCAGGTGCTTGAGGAACATGATGTATGTGGTATGAGCCAGCTGTATGGCAACAAGAACCCCTGGGATGTAAGCATGGATCTGGCACAGCACAGTTGAAGAGTTCCAGCTAAGGTGGATATACGTATCAATGTTCAGGGGCATTTCAAACAAGCTGAATGCTAAATCTACGACAGCCACACTGATGACAAGCGCATGAGTCCACTGCTTTTTTTGCTTGTTCAGTTTCCAAGAGACCAGGATCGTCACAATGTTTCCAAAAACTCCAAAGAGGGTGAAAAAGATGGCAATGGTAGTTCCCACTGGCCCAAGTACTGCAGGCATGGTAACAGGAGGGACTGTAACTGTGCCATTGTCAGTTGACATGTTGGAGAACACAGTAGATGCCATGGTTGTGTGGTGGTTGTTCTCAATCGAATGCTGAAAAGACAGCCCAGAAATTTTGATACTGTTCTTGTCATGGACATATGAAATGAACTACATCAACATGTTGTTGTACTACCTAAATCAATATCTGTTCTAAGATATACTGCAGTGCTCTTCTCTTTAATGACAACAAAATGTTTTGGTTTCTTTCTTCAAATTCACAGTTGATAGATGTCTCTGTACAAAACACAGTATAATGAAAGGATTACAGATGAACCACCTGTGGATCACATTTCACATGTGCAAATTATGGATAAATCTCACCTGTAATTCTTCAGCTCATGCTCTACTTCACAGCTACTGGTCTCATGTTGATGCTGCAGTTTTCTTCACACAGACCGAGCTAACAGTCTTGCGCTGGATGAGAAGTGATATTCAGTGTTCACAGCATTGCTCCCACTTGCTGACTTTACCCTTTGTCTGCAATGTAGTGCTCTATAGTTCCATGATGCCTTGGTGAAAACACTGACTAAGATTCTCTTTGGAAGGGCACTTGTACTGGACTGATGCTGATTGTCTATTCAATATAGCCAACAGACGTGATGAGAGCTGAACGGAATGGCTGAGATACTGCTAAATCATGAAGATCTGGGCAGGAATAATCGCAGCTTAGCCATTCGCAAAGCGTCTTTCCAATCTGGAATCCTTGCTGACGTCAGTATGTCGTCATGGCAGATGTGAGGTACATATGCTTTTAGGATTACCAGTGCTGGAGTAATCCTACTGCAAAGGGCGCAGGTGCTGTCTGATCAAAACACACCACCTTCCCAGGAAACGAATCTGTGGACTATAGACCTCATATTGACACCTCCATAGCAACCTCCCTTTGTAATGTATCTCCAGTTTGTACCAATGATGCCAGTTCCAGTCCTTGCCTCAGAATCGTGCACCTTGGCTTTGCTTAGCTTCTGGGGATGAAGTCCAGAGAAGTATTTTGGTTCTATTTCCTACAGTTTTACCAAGCAGGGTGGTGCCCTCTGATTCAAGACAATAGAGTAATGTGTGTTTTTTTGTCTATGTTCCCTTGAGACAAAACCAGCTTTGCAAGTTTGAAGCTGATTTCCATGATAAATGTGTTGTCACCTTTGTTTTTCACATGGGGTAATCACAGTAACCTGATGTCAGGTCGACCTTAAAGGGCCCTTTCATACCCCTTTGATAGAATTGGAACAATACAGAAGTAATTGTTTTCTCCTTTTCTTTTTATGACAAATGACAAGTTGAATCTATGTTTAATATATAGTATCACATATTTGCCATAAGTACATTGTAGAAATGTAGAAAACATGGGAATTATTTATAAAATTAATTGAAATATTTTATTGCAAATTCATGTCATAGGGCTAATTGCAAAATTAATCAACTTTAACTTGTTTTTGTCTATTATTCTTAATATGTTTCCTCTGGGTCTCCATTGGGTCTCTGTCTCATTGGCTTAATTTTTCTGTGCCTCCATTGGTTGCCCCTGTGCCTCCATTGGCTTCCCCCTTGCCTCCATTGGCTGCCCTTGCCCTTCCATTGGTTGCCTCTGTGCTGCCATTGGCTGCCCTTGCCCTTCCATTGGTTGCCCCTGTGCCACCATTGGCTGCCCTTGCCCTTCCATTGGTTGCCCCTGTGCTGCCATTAATAGCATTGGTGGCCTCTGTGCTGCCATTGGCTGCCCTTGCCCTTCCATTGGTTGCCCCTGTGCCTCCATTGGTTGTCTCTTTTTCTCCAATAGATGAAAATGTTGGTTGGTTGGTTGGCTCTGTTGCTGTTGTGGCACAAACAGCGACAGGCAAGTTCCTCTGAACTTTTTATTCGTTAAAAAATACACTGTTGGGTTTACAAATGCTGCTGTCCAAAACATTGCTGTACAGAAGAAATACAGCGCTGGTGGTTGTTCCATTTCTGTGTCCACAGCCTTGAGGATGGTCATTGGTGTGTATGCTGTCAAGACAGCCAGAAATGTGATAGTAAATGTTTTAGCAAGCGTGGCCTCTTTCTGTCGATGGATCCTGTTGATATTGTTGACAGTTGGCGCCACGTTACAATCCTGTATACTGTTGTGACTCTTTTTTACATACCAGTAAATTCGGCCTTGGCTGTAAGTGATGGTAACTAACAACATGACCAGAGCCCCCATGCCTATTTTTGAATGCCGGCAGAGCTTAACAGTGCATCTAAGCATCTTTGGGACATACACAATGTTGTTCTGCTCAAGGCAGAAGACACCAAAGAGGACAAAGAGGGCTGGCAGTGCCCAAAGGAGTACAATCACTAAGTAGTTCGTCTTCCCTTCTGGGATGTTCTTAATGTTGTGAACTACAATCAGGTGCTTGAGGAAGATTATGTATGCAGTATGAGTCGCCTGTATTGTAATAGCAATGCTTGGAACATAAGCATGGATCCGACATAGCACAGTTGAAGTGTTCCATCCAAGGTGGATATATGTATCAATGTTCAGTGGCATCTGAAATAAGCTGAATGCTAAATCTACAACAGCCACACTGATGACAAGCGCATGAGTCCACTGCTTTTTTTGCTTGTTCAGCTTCCAGGAGACTATGATCGTCACTACATTTCCAAAAACTCCAAAGAGTAGAAAAAGGATGGCAACAGTAGTTCCCACTGGCCCAAGTACAGCAGGCATGGTGTCTGGAGGGACTGTAACTGTGCCATTGGCTGTTGACGTGTTGGAGACCACAGCAGATGCCATACCTCCTGTGATGGTGGCTCACAGTGTAAAGCTGCAAAAGCAGTGCAGAATGTCTTGTCAGACTTGTTACTCTGCCTGTTAAATGTTATCTGACACATGATGCCATTGTGACTAGGAGTACCAGAGTTCCTTATACATGTACCCTGAACTCAAGAAGCGAGGTATGATTTTGCAAATAAATTGAATGATGGATGAGGCTATTGATGCATGTACACAAATAGTATCTCTAGACCTCACCTGTAATTTCAGCTAAGCACTGCTTCCCCGCTGCTGCTCTCGTGATGATTCCATATCATCATGTCAACACACATTATTGATGCATGGAGAATTGGTCTCTCGTGTTGTTTTTCTGCCTCTTTCCTGTCAACAGTTGCTTTCTCCTTTGCTGAGCACCAGTGTGTGGGTGCCCATACAGCAGCACCCAGTTGCTCTAGATGCCCTCCTTGATGTTGGCTGTTATTTCCAGTTCTCTGTATGTAGGGGCTGTCGAGCTGCGTAGAAGATGATCATCATAATTCAAATGCTGCATGAAATATACAACATATAGCCAGAAATCCTATAAATGATGTGATGATGAGGACAGATCCTGTTTGCTGCAGGTTTGCAGGCGCCGTTATGATGTCATGGCGTATATGTCATGTGTGCCTGCACGAAGGATTAGTCAGGAGTAATCCTACTGTTAATGGCTGGGTGAACACAAGATATTCATTGCCATAAAATGGTTTAGTAAACTGACATGTCCATGGCAACCTTTCTTCAAAATGCCCCAGCAGTATGTCATCCCTGAACTCTTGGTCAGCTTGTTAGAAGTGAAGAATATCAACCCACTTGTCTGTTCAGGTTTCAAGAGGCATTGTTTACCTTGATCATCATTGATGTTATCTGAATGAAACAAAAGAAGTAATCATCATAACAATTGTGTCCTTGTTGCACTGGAAGAACCAGATTTGCAAGCTTTCTACAGTTCCTTATCAGGGATCAAATTACTTTTTTTTTTGCTACGTGCTAATATTACGTGCAATTTGAAAAATTTACATGCAAAATACAACTAGGCAGCGATCTTGACAAGGGTCGCAAGCTTGAATCGGCAAATTTTGATAACATCTTGTGAAGCTACCAGGGAAAGTTATCGGCAAAAACAAGGAAGGAAAAGGACAGACGTCCATATGTCGTTCTGTCTTAGAGTAGGATGTCTAATTCCTGAGAGGTATTTTCAACATGCAAGATTGCAAGTTCAGAATATTTTTGCGTGCAAATCTTGAAAATTATGTGCAAATTGCAAGTTAAGTATGTATATCTCGAACCCTGCTTGTACTAAAAGTTATATATACTAGTAGTACACAGTATTGTACATTCTCTGTTACTGTTATCTGGATAATTGTCTAAACAGAAGCTTTCCATCTAGATATATGCTCCTTTCACTGAAACTCAATTAACACTGCTCAGCATTGGGAGTAAATTTTTTAAATAAATGTGTACTTTTTTTGTCAGCCAAATGCAGCAACTGCACATGTTGTATACTTTGATTAGTGGTCTGTACAAACAAGATGGTGGCTTACTGTATAACCAAATTGTTGCATGAACATTTGAGAAGATTGAGGTGATATAAGTTTGTATTAGTAAATATCACTTGTCATCTCTTGACAGGTCTATATTGTTCATGATGAGGAGACTTGCATTGAATTCTGTCAGATGCATAATTAACTTTTGGGACATGCAATTTACTGTATACTATTTTTGTCAAGAAATGTGTAAACCTTAGTTTCTATGATATCCTTAGGTCATATTTTGTTGGAAATTATAGTTATGTATCTATTCATACTAAAAAACACATTTTGTAAAATAATCTGTTTGGGACTGTGATGGGGAGAGTTGTGTTTTAGGCATATTGTTACTGGTATATTATGTACACATAGTAAATGTTTGATGACAATTCAACCTTATCTTCAGAACTCCGCCACGGTTCCCACAATCATTGCTCTTCCCTGTATTGTTATTGGCAGGACGGTTCTGGCAGGATTGACTTCAGGGAGTATGTTATCGGCCTGTCAGTGGTGTCCCAACCCGCTAACACAGAAGAAACACTACAGATGGCTTTTAAGGTTAGTCATTCCATTTACACATGTGTTCTATGTTTTAAAGCCTACAGTATCTGTGTACAGTGTATTGATTGTGATTAACCTCACAGTAATCATATGCATATAATGTAGTTGCATGTGTAAAATGCAGACTGATGTAGCATGGGATTTGCTAAATATGCTTAATACGTGATTCATCGGTTAACTTTTGGCGAATATTTACAGTTGGAATGTATGAAGTCAGCTGAAAATTTTGCTTGATATGTACTAATAATTTTTATCACTTTTTTCCTTGTGATTATGGCCAACATAGCATTTGTATGCCCTGTAGACTTAAAACACAAATTATTTTGAAAAAGTAACAAGAACTGGAGTTCAATGTACCTCCCTTTTTCTTCTTTTCTCAACAAAAATCAACAAAGATTTACATAGGTCTTTCATACTGTTAATGTGGACTCAAAAGTCTACATGTCATTCCCAAAAAAAATTGAGGCCGTTGTATGCTGATAATTCTGAAAATTGCAAGAAACTGTTGAGGTCTACATTGATCAGTCTGGGAAGGTATACTGTTGTGGTAGCTTTGCAATGACTGTTACAGAGATTTCAGAGTGTTAATTTAGTAGAGATATGCTAAAGATGATTCTATTCTTCTCAGATGTTTGACACAGAAGGCAATGGTAAAATCACCGAAGCTAGCTTGGCCGCAATTCTGCGCAGTGCATTCAACATGGAAACAATGGATGTTTCCGATCTCTTCAAAGCAGTTGACACAAATGGGAACGGGGTCATTACATATGGTAAGTGGCAAATATGTTGTGTTGTATAGTGTAAATGTTGCAATTTTAACAGAGTTGTTTTATTCTTTGTTGTGATTTCTTCATTGTGAATGTAAAACCACAGTGGCAATTTTTTTCTGCCTTCTGCTGCCTATCCCTTTGTGTAAGCAGTACATGTACATATTGTACACTGTACAATATCATGGTGTATTGGAGGCACCTGTTAAGGTGAAGATGCATGAGTTCTATGAACTTTGAAGGCACAATTGCAAACAGACATGTACATTGGCAGAAGACCACTGATATTATCTTAGCCAATTTGCTAGTACATGTAGGTATGCAGCTGTGCACTGTCCTTTTCTAGTTTTCAACTGGCTGTCCATGAAGATGACAGTGTTTCAATTATGTGACTGTAGCACTACTAAGGTGTGAAATGCCAACTTAAAACCTCCATTTTCTCCCTGCTGCAAATTAAATCCCCACAAACGTAAAGCCATCTAGTTTCATTATTTATCTAATATCATGTATGCCTGATGCTAGAGAGTTATACTTTCAAGTTTCATTACTGCAATCTAGAATTATACAGGATGGTGTCTGTTACAGTTATATTCAGTGATTTTAAAACAGGAAAAGAACTAGTCAATGTTGCAAAGAGCAAAAATATTTCTTTTACTGAAATCTTGAATTTCTTTCCAACTTTAGATGAGTTTGAAGCTTTTTCCAAAGCCCATCCAGAGTATGCAGGTCTGTTCAAGACCTACCAGGATCTGAAACGTGAAGAAGAACTGACACTTGTTGAAGAAGAGATGGAGAATCTTGATGAGGAGGACAGCAGTAATTTGGAGGTGTTGGGGAGTCCAGAGGAAGGCAAGAAAGATGCTTGATATGTGTCATAGTCGGTGGCGTATACTTGGAAAATATATTTTTGCCCCTCAAATGCTGCCACACTGCTAAAAGTTTCTCTACAAAGCAATAAGCCACTAGATGAGCAGCATGGAATGGATACTGTGTACAGGCTTCACTTTTAATGATTATTCTTATGATTCGATGAAAAAGAATGGAAGGAGAACTTTCTTTTATCATTTTTAACTGACTGGCACAATAGATAGATAAGGAGTGGCGCAGTAAGACAAAACAGCCTTTTTTTCAATATTCTCTACATTGCTTTTATGCTGTATTTTGTACTAACGTAATGCAACAGTGTCTTACTTCGTTTGTTGTTTAAGATTATTTGTAGTTCATATACGTTGAGTACCTGATATCATGTGTCTTGTTTAAAAGTTGATACTGCTGCTATTGCTGTTCAACAGGACTTTGAATACTACATTACATGACCATTGTAGCATTACCTTTCATCAGCTTATCTATCTACAACCAAAGTTGTGTTGAAATATATGTAGTTAGTGGAAATGGTAGCCTTGCAGTAAATGTATTTTCCCCCCAACGACACAGTTTTGATCATTGCTATCTGTGGTAAAGTTTGATATTGAGTATTGAGTATTGACTAAGAATATCAAAGCTCTCTGCAACTGCCATGCTGTACAGATACAGATGCAGATAAGATATGTACCAATAAGCATTAATCAGTCAGTGTGCTAAAGGTGAAGCTATATGTAAAACTCTTTCCAGTCCTGTAACAGCAGATAGAAGGGGATAGTCATATCATCAGCTTGCAACATAACAATGCAAATTAGCCTCTGCAATATTTTAGAACTTCAGCCATACATGTAGGAATAATGGAATTTTATGGAATCAAACTGAAGAAACTTGCTTGAATTTAGGATAGGATGGAATGGAATGAATACAAATTTTACCTTTTTTTTTAAAATTGAATGTACATGATAATCTGAATAAACATACATCTATGAGGCGTGTTTTGGAAGGGTAGATCACTATCAGTGTTAGGTTTTATTATGTGAGTATTTCTGCTTGATCAGCTGTTCCACTTATGATTTTGCCAAGAGAAACAATTCAAATGTTCTTGGCAGAGGACAATTATAGGAATGAGCTTTCACTCTGGTTTCTTTGTTGTGACCAAATGAGGGGGGAAATGCCAGTATTTTTTAAAACAGCTTGTCAGCAGATGGTGGTCTCCAGGTTATGATATATTTACAAGCCTGTTTACCCTGTTTGAAAGAAAAGGTTATTATCTCTAGTTTTGATAATGATGCTTTGTGTCAAGAGATGTTGTAACTTTTGGTAACAGTTCTGTCATTAAGATGTGTTTTGTGCAATGGTCTGTTGAACAACTGGTGGCTGACATTTTGTGTTCAAAGTGCATGTATTTATTATTTAGAACTTTAATGCCAAAGATTAAACGATATGGTTGCCATAATGTTACCTCCCATAGAGTAAATTTGATTCAACATTAACAAAATATATGTTCTTAAATTTGACCATATCGGGTTTATGTTGTCAAAGGGGAATGGCAAGCACCTGTAGATGTATACCTTTGGTTCCTGTCAACAATTTGGGAACATTGACATGAAAAATGGGCAAATAGGCTAGGGCTGAATGCCATACACTCAAATCTAGCTTTATAAGCTTGGTTGGCAGGACATACATTTTCTGACAGCAAGCTGTTGCACTGTGTTATTATTCTAGGTACTGTACGTTCACAATGTTTTTAGTAAACATTGTACTGTTGTCTTGGCAATGTGACAATATGATACATGTGAGCAGCAATGTTTGCTGCCTTCAATGTTTGTGCTTTTCTTGTTTGATGTGTTTTCTATATACATGTAGTACCTTTCAAAGGGTCTTACATTTTTTGTACATCGCTGGATTTATCACAACACTGGTTCTCAGAGTGAAAACTTATTCTAGAAACACCATATATGTATGCCACACTCACCTTGTTGCAAATGTATTTTGATGTTTTTTATACAAATGTAATTTGCATGCACACATTCAGAAGTGTGATTTTGTACTGTATCTTTCTAATGTATATATGAGTTTCTAAGTTTGGTTGAAATAATAAAAGCCAAATATAAATTATAATGAATAGGGTTTTGTGAACATTTTGCAGATGCGTGCATTGTGCTTCTTAGAAGTATATTGTATATTTGGATTAGTCCGCTGGAGTTATAACTCAGAATTAGATAGAGGTCATTAAATAGCTAAGGCATCATTGATTAAAAGCATTGCTTTTTACGCAACACAGTGTATTAGTTTCTTTACATGAAAGTTGTATTCATATGACATTGTATTTATTGCAACCAAAGATTCAAGGGTTTGTCACTCCTGAGGGTCATGTTAAAAAGGGTATAATAGTAAAAGGATTCTTTTTTGTATGGCTGTATTTTCAATTCTTGGCTTCTGTTAGGTGCAATATCTCCAGTCATTTTAGGATATTTTAAGTAACAGTGATTTACTGCAGATGTATTAAATGTATAGAAGCTAATGTGTTGCAGAGTGCAGACATCCCCCCCCCCACTAACCAATTAATGCAAGAGGTACAGGCAGCAGAGGTGATGCACTCTAGCAAACAGCAGCTACTAGTATATCGACATCACCTCTGGAAAATGAAAACTCAAACTGAATTTGATATAATTGATTTGAAGCATAATGGCATAGCAATGATGCTACAGGAAAATATTCAATTTACATAGCACCAATAGTGGGAAATGAGTGTTCGTATTCGTAAATTTTGTGGTTCACACAATTGTCATGCTCTGCAAATTTGAATGTAAATCAACTACAAATCCAAACCATTGCAATACGTCGTTATGATTGTCGTTAAGCCCACTATGGATGAAACACGGGTGCTTAAGAAAAACTCTGGACTCGGCCCAATTCCATTTTCTGACACCTGTCTGTCACCTCTGGCCCAACTTTATGTTCGTGTCCTTGACGTGACTAGCATTCAGTTGCAGAGGGCGGACACACCCCACTACAATAAAACACCAACTAATTACAATAACTCAGTTTTTACGGAGGTAATAAGTTACATTGTACTTCGCCGTAAGGCGTCATTTGGTTTGTCAATATTGATATATAACATACATAACGTCATCAAAATGTAACATATAATCGCATTCGGGTAATCTGATTTTTACTGTTTGGCTAGCATTGGTGTAATAGTGTTTACGATATCATATAACAGTTACATTTTGCCTTATGAAGCCCAAAACACCTACCGGTGAGACATGAGACCCTCCGTGCGTGCTGGTCGGCACCTCGTAGCTGAATGGCATTTGGGAAAGTGCTCTTTAAAAGATAGCATCACGTAGTCAGGTGTTGGATGTGACAGGGCCATGCCCTCTGACAGGAAATGAATTACCAGGAGTGCATTAACTTCTTAAGATGTGCGTCAATCATGTAAATCTGGCAATTAAAGGTGGATCACAACACCTGAGACCTTCTGGGAATCTGTGCAAAGCCGGAAATTACTTGTTTTTGTTTTTCACTTTTCCACCAACTCTATGAAGGCATTAAGATAATGGTACTCAAGAAACTGTAGAAATGTAAAATCGTAACGTTGCCCATGCATACTGTCTTTACGATTAGAAGATTGGCTTGGAGATACATGGAAGCAACGCGGCCACACTAGAAAACCTTTCTCTTTTTTTTCTTTCTCCTGGACAATGTTGTTACTTCTTTTTACATCATCGTAAGTTTGGCGCTTCATTCATTGATGATAAAAGTGAATATTAAATCTATAAAGCAAAACATTAGCGTAGGGCATTTCATCTTTCGCTAGCTGCAAACTCGAACCCCCCAACAGCAAGACTATAGTTATAGTACCTCTGTTTCTTTCTGTCCTTTCTTTGTTACGTATGCCCAGGTTGCACGGTGTTTTGAATACAAAGTCATCGTGTATGGACTTGCAACAAAGTCGTTGAAAGGAAGAAGGATTTTGACAACAATCGACAAAAAGCGGGAGAAATATTACAGGTTCCGGCTTTAATTTACAGGAAATACGGAGACAACGGTCAAGAATCTTCAGTCAAGACTCTTGGCACTGCCATGCGCTATACAATACAATACAATACATCAGCGTTGGAACAAAAGCAGACAATCATTACGCATTACTGGATGTTGAAATGGACAGGTGCTCCAGCGATGGTATCGTTGATACTGTACATGATTACAGGTTACTATGGTTATGTCCTATGTTACATTATTTTACACGTACAAATTTTTTTCCGGTCCAGGCAAAATTGTCTTGGCTCCATCTCAACAGGCAAAGTCTCTGAAACGGCAGCCTGCCAGCGATGTCTATAGAAGTTCCTATTGATCTATTCCAACCATACAGATCTAGCATGTGCGAGATCATAACATCTTTGTAGGCAACATTGTCAAGTTGCCAAAGCCCTTTGCCGTAGCGCCGGCATGGTAATAACATGTATGATGTAAAGTTTGCCAGACTTCTAGAAATAAGCAGCCAAAGTTTGGCAAATGAGTTAGTGAGAAGAATTCGTCTGGCAATAAATTCGGAATACTCATCAGATATTGTGAATGAACACATACATGTGTACCTGCATGTTCGATATCCTGCAATACATGCAATGCCGTCAGTGTACACGTGCCCCTTATGGCTTCTCATAGCAATACGTACCAGGTACCTAATACATATATTAAAACATCGGAATGTGTATCTCTTATCACAATCGTACGATTGTCGAACAATCGCAAATTGAGGGCATTTGAGGGATAGTCGTAGAAGTGTCGTGCGAAAGTCTGTCTTGGCTTGATACCATAAAAAAACAATCTTAGAACCTTAACAGTGGTTGGTTCTGTCATGGCCTGCTTGGAAATCCTATGACATTATCCCTTACGACGAAGGTGACCGCAATATAACGTAGCTTTGACGAAAGAGGAAAACGTGGGCGAAATGCCATTATAAATCTAACACCTGGGGTCGTACCAAGACATCGGTTACCTCTTACCACCATCCTTGAGCTTTGATAGGTCGAATAGATGTTCCATAACCATTTTGAAATCATATTTTCTTCCGTACATTTTGGAAACTTAGTGGTGCCCCAAACATCCAAATGTCATCAACAATGATCATGTTCAGTAAAGTCTACTGCGCGGGATATGTGTGAAATATGAACGAATATGAATGATATACTAGTAAAAAGATAGTTGAAAGAAATTTCGGTTGCAGAAGCATAATGTTCTGAGGGACAAACCCTGATTTTGTCGATATTATTCCATTAATCAGCTCTGACAATGTTGGAGATTAACGGACTAATGGCGCCTCAGAGAACCGTCAACACCTAAAGTAGTGAAATCAACAGTAAACGCCTGCTGTGCTGTTCTCTTCGTAAACATGTACACATTTGCTTAACATTTTATCGCCCAGTTATCCTCAATGTTATCTATTCAATCGTATTATTTGGCATAAACAGTATACTTAGTAGGTGAATCTTGCTGCCTCTTGTGAGAAATTGAACATGTTCTGTAAGCGTTCATATGTAGAAGTTCGATATCTTTTCTTGTAGATTTGTCATTTTACAGTTGTGTCACTTGCACGGCAATTCCAGCCTTGTTTTCTTCCTCGTCTACCAGTTGTACTTTGATTTTTCTCATCTCCTCTTCTTCCATCGCCCTACTGTCCTTCCTGGAGGCAGAGAAAGAACAAACAGTCAAGGTTAAAGGAGATTACCCGTCACTCTACTCACTATCAACCAATCACAGAATCGCCTTAATGTTTTATTAAGGCAAAGCCGATTCTCTGATTGGCTGGCAGCTGGCTAAAGGCATATCGCCTACTTTTAAGTGAAAACATAAGCCCTGTTAAGCTGAGCTTCTTCAGAATATACGAGGGTGAGTCAGAAAGTAATGCAAGTGGTTTCATAACAGACTCGTTTTATTATCAATTGAGTTGAAATTTGGCACAAAAGTAGCGACATATGTCCTCTTGAGATTGAATGTTTTAAATCTGTTCTTTATTATTTTATGAGCAACTGAGTTGATTTCAAGATGAACACACCCTTAGTACCTTGTCAGACTAGCGATTCCTCTAAATCTGACCCACTAAAAATCACTGTAGGAAGTTGAAATTACCCATGTATAATACCAAATGTCTCTATAGATTGCGTGCCAATTTTCATCTCTAAACTCGTAATGGTTCTTTATTTACAGCTGCTAGGATGCAGTAAGTTGTGTTATAGAGCTGTTGGATTTATACACGAATTCGTGAGTTGTTGGTTAAAAGACTGCTTTTCCATTAACCAAAAGAAACGAAACTTTACACAGTTATTAACTGTTTAAAGGCCAAAAAGGGTGCTGAGTTTCATTTCTCTTTGTTAATGGAAAAGAAGGCTACGGAAAGTTTTAATAATAACACCGCAGATCTCATGACCCTGAAGACCGCGTATACCTCACTCTACACCAGCAACGAAAAAAGAAAAACTGCTCAGATTTCAGAGTTAAAATTAAGCGTGTGGCTTATAGAGAAATGCAGCTTATTACATGTGCAGGCTTAGTCTCCTACAATAGCAAACATTGGTTTAGGGATATTCTTAATTGTACGTTAATTGGACCTCTCTTTTCTTCTGACGGGATACCAAGGGTGTGGTCACCTTGAAAGCAGCTCAGTCACTCATAAAATAATGAGCAACAAATTTTGATATTTCAATCTCAAGAGAAGATATGTCTTAACCTTTGTGCCAAATTTCAACTCATTCGATCAAAGAACGAGTCTGTTATGAAACCACTTGCATTACTTTCTGACTCACCCTCGTATTGTATAGGCCGCGGGTGAAGCTGTGCGTAGGGTTATGAGATACTGTTAATTTCATGAATCCATGTGTGTTGGTCTTCTCCGATAACGCGTGGCTTGTGGACCAGCGGTAAGGCTGGATATTAAATATGAAATATACAAATGAAAGTGTTGTCCTTATGATAATGTCAAGCTGAAACTCGTTTGTTAGTCTTGTAAATGGAGACACTCACAACATGGATTGAAACACGCGGGAAGCTCTCGGGATCTACTGTTGAACTTGCCCGGATATGAAGCACTAATCTTCAGATTATACATTGTGTATTAACGTTTGCGTGCAATAAGTCGCTTCTAATGCCTCTAACATCGTAATTACGAACACCCATTTTATATGCTATTTCCTTACACTATTCTGCACAATATTTTTGATAACAGCATCTTGGTATGATTGCCTTATCGTCTCAAAACAACAAATGATAATACAGAACAATTCTTCATCTTGTTGTAGACACCACGTTACCTTCTGTCTCACCTCTGTGGAATGTATGAAGGCGTATAGTCAATATTTATGAGTCCGTTCCTCATGGCATCCTCAGCAGGGTCGTAGCGGCCGCCGTTGTACTTCCTAATTTGGTCGTCGCTAAAGTACCTGTCCACGGTCAAGTAGTCTTTGCTTATCCTAAAAAAATAGACATAGACACAGATGGCGATGAAAAACTTACATCGCCATGGGGCGTATCAAGAACCAAAGATACAAGAATGTCATTTGGAATACATTCGTGGATCACCGTATAGGTGGAATCAGTAGAATATCTTAAAGTCTCTTAAAAGAAGACTCCGCTCAGGTGGCGTCGCCAAAAATCAATTTACTGTCACCAATCAGGAGCTAGCATATGATAAAAGGTTTATGATCAGAGGTGTATATATGATGACGTAAGGCTCGATTGGTTCCTATAATCACCAAGCAAATCAAAGTGCGAGCGAATTTCCCTGCAATGTATCTTTAGAGAATTTATCGTATTGACATCATCCCGTTGTTTTCGTGCGCCCCATGTCACTTGATCTCTTTTATTACTCTCCCTGGCTGACTATATTCCCTTGCCGCTTCTAACAATCGGTGATAATGCTAGCTAGAGTGTAAACTTTGCTTCTGATAATTTACATCTCTACGATAAACATTCGAAATGTCTTATTTGTGTAGCTAGGCCATGTTATGTTGACTTTGATTAACGTTAAATGCCACTGCGGATGGATATAAAATAATATTGGAATTCCGCTCTATGGCAGGAGTGAACGTCGGGCATGTCCAAAATTGTACAAATCATTTGAAGCTCTTTTGCTGTAAAGTAATTTTTCGTTTCCGCCTGATGTATAGTTAAAAACTGTATTGTGCTTATGGGTAACAATCTGCGGGTACCGTTATTGCCACTGTTCACACGCGTGGTCTTCGTTCATCGTGCAGTTAATCCCATTGATCCTGCGAAGAGCTCGAAAAACGTGAGCACTAGAGCACGTTCTTACATTTGGTATTTCGTTTCCTTATTAATGCACCAGATTTCAGCTTCCTTCCACGTAGAGCCGGGAGAGGGCAGATGGGGACAGATGGGGATAGACCGATAGCTTTCTCCTTAGTTATATGTAGATAACGATAACAGATGAGCTCTGCATTACCTACTTTCTCAACTTGAGTTTCTCCAGTGAGTCTTCCTCGGATTCCTCCCCTGTGGTGTCGTCATCCTCCACACTTTTCCTGATACTGCTGCCGTCCCTCTCCAGCTCTCGCCGCGGACAGCAGCAGCTACAGCAACCACTCGGCTTACAGCAGCCGCTGGAATAATGTCATGCCTTAGCGTACATGTTCAAGTACATATGAAGTTTCGTTAATGTCTTTCTGTCTTAGTGCTGAACTATATTTCCCTGTCATTTGTGCTGAACTACGTTACTTCGCCTATGTTGCAGAACTATGGTGTTGGGTAATGTCTCCCTGTCCTTAGTTAGTGCTGAACTATGTTTCCCTGCCCTTAGTGCTGAACTATATTTCCCTGTCCTTAGTGCTGAACTATGTTTCCCTGCCATTGGTACTGAACTACGTTACTTCGCCCATGTTGCTGAATTATGGTGTTGAATAATGTCTCCCTGTCCTGTGCTGAGTCCTGAATCATGTTTCCCTGTCCTTGGTGCTGAACTATATTTCCCTGTTTTTAGTGTTGAACTATGTTTCCCTGTCATTCGTGTTGAACTACGTTACTTCGCCCATGTTGCTGAATTATGGTGTTGAATAATGTCTCCCTGTCCGGTGCTGAGTGCTGAATCATGTTTCCCTGTCCTTGGTGCTGTATCATCTTCTTGGCTCGTCCCGGTGCCTGCGTCTATCCTTTACAACGGTATTACACTTATTTCTATTCCAACATTTGGTCATATTTTTCGTGTGACAATTTCATTTAATCTTTATACCACAGCAAGTGTCATAACCGCGCGCACCGATGTTCGGATGGTTTCGAAGGAGATGTCAACATGACAAGAAAATACCGACTCGGGAAAAATATGGTGGGGGGGCCTTGCCTTGTAGAAGTGACACTAGTGAGGTAGCGATGAGTGTAGTTGTAGGAATAAATAAGTGATATAGATGTAGATGTGACACTAGCTAGGTAGCCACGAGTGTAGTTACCAAATCGGCACGTGTCACATCTTTTGAACATACGACTAAAAGACTCGTTGGCTGTGATGCCATGCTATGTAGTTTCAGTCCTTATTGCAGCGTTTGCGGTCTCTATTTTGACCAGTAAGGCATTTCACTATCTCCGCAGATAAGGTTTTTTTCTTTGGTTAAAATGTTTCTAACTAGTTCCTTATGTCCCACCTCTAGCAGTCAATAACTCGTGCCCAGGGAGAAATCGATAAAGCTCTCACTTTAGCCCGATAAATAGACCCATGTCTGGAGTAGGCTTACTCTCTATCACCCACGGGCCGACCAAAATACGGCGTAGCTCACGTTTCATCGATTACTAAAAGAGCCTTGCAGGGACAACTGATGTTGATATCCTCTGTGCATTGTCACCACCTATACAAGGCGATGTACACGCAATGTCCTGCTTCATCAATCATTTGCCGTTTATAAAAGTGTATAAAACTTTTGTTCTTTCCTTTCTCATTTTGCTGCCACCTTTCAGTCCAATACAAATTGATAAAAGAAGTGAAATAGATACCTTGGTCTGCAGCAAAATATTCTGCACGACTTCTTGTCTTTTGCTTTCGGCGGTGAATGTTTTCGTCTGTCTGAGCATTTTCTGTTTAGCTTCTTCTTGGCTAGAGATGCTTCTGTCGTTGCGATGGGGTCGGCCGCCTCTGAAAAGATGCGTGGCAAAATATTGGTTCACCCATTTATATCAACAATTGTGACAGTCGTCAGATAATAAGATCTTTATTGCACAAATGCATTGAAAATGAGTTAAGTCATGCTTCCAATTCTACAAGTATCCCATTACATCACTTCCGCCTTATTACATGCCCCAAATATGCAAAATCCACAACACTGCCGACTGACATTAACAGACACACCAACTGATTACAATACCTACGTTTTCACAGAGGTAATAAGTCATTGGTTGAATGCTGCACAACATCATGGTTATATCATTCCGATTTCTATCAACACATTGCATGGGTTGGTCCCAATTAAACCATGAACAAATTGGGCTCACTCTGGTCGATTGTTTACCTGAGTCTTCTCCAACATTGTATCTCTTGGCCGCTTTCTCCGGGTCTCTGCGACAGTCGGCTCGGTTCTTCTGCACACAGACCACCACCCACACCGTGAGCGGCATCAGGATGATGATACAGATGCCTGCCCAGAAGGAGTCAGCTATGTACACCCCTCCTCCTCCCCCTCCTCCCGTAGAACGTATGGGCGTGGTGTCCCTGACGCTGTCATCTATTTTGATACATTCTGCAGGCATAACAGATACGGATAGTATGTTTGTTACGTTCGTCGTAGGTCGTGGTATGATATTGATGTTGTAGAATTGTTAAGCAGGCTGTGACAAGCAGCCGCCAATAACTGAACTTTGTTCGCCACATACACGACCGTCCCAACAATGCCCTCAATTTTCCATCGCACGACGAATGTAGCTGGGCCCGAGTTGACTCGGACTCTATTTCACCAGGAGAATCATCTATAGATCAGACCGTTAACTGTCTCTCTCAACAATTTCTTTCATAGCGATCTCTTATGCAGGTCGAATAAGGGTAAATCCCACATCTCTTTAATATGGTCAAATATGGTCCAATGTTTTAATTGGAGATTGTCAATGTTGGTGTAATTGTCTCAAATGATAAAGCCAGCCTACATCTGATGCAGCTCACATTAATAATCAGTACCAACTTTTATCATAGGTCTAATATAAAGTTTATAGACGCACACATCTGAGACAGCTAAGCTGTGCCAATGACGGTAATCTAAGCTTTATACAGAAGGAAATACAGCCCGCGTTTATAATAACATTTCCTCTAGTATTCATTTGCTTTGCAGGATCTGAAGTACGATAATCCCCCACGCTAAGTACCTAGATAGGTTGGCGACTGGTGGGAATACGAGATCAGAGAATTCAGCGCCAAAACTTGGTCTGAGCAAGTTTGTTGGTGAAAATTGATTCTCGCAAAATTTCCCGCGTTTACTATACTGACTGTCTGTATGCATGGTTGTTATCGACCTATTATAATGGAGTTAGGGCAGAAGAGTGGCTTCACTCTGATATGTGGGTTACAGTCATCGTGTTATATTGCCGTATTTTTTGTCAGCATGTTATGTAAAGGGCACAACAAAAAGATCGATAATACGCGCGTAGCAATCAAATAGCTAGCTGCAGCACTTTCTCTTTGCCCGGGTGTCAGCGTCTAATTTAATAGTTAATTGGAATCGATAGAAAGTTTTATCACTGGAGGTTCTAGCTCACTCTATTCTTGGCTGACCAACAGTTGAGGCGCCATCGGGATTAAGGCCCCGAGCCCCAAAGTCTATTCCCTTTTCATATCTAACCTGATTAATCGTGCTGCAATTTACCAAAACCCACGTCAAAACAGGAGCTCTTTGGCGCCATGGCCTGACACTCCTTTTCCTAAAAAAAATCTCGGTTTTATATAAACACTTGTCACTTGGTTGGCACGCGTTGGTTGTCTTCGGACGACATAAAGTCAACCAATATGAACATTTCTGGTCCAATTTTATTTGGTATTACATCATGGGGAGTGTAAACTGTTAGAAACCTACACATTTTGGACTCATCAGGGCAAACAAACCTTCTCGCAACCGGACGGGGTGAGACATTGTCTCCCAATAACCTTTGACCCATTGGTGACGCCACACGTACATAGAGACACGTGGCCAGAGTTAATGGGCCAGATAGCTGAAGAGGACTGAGAGATCTAGTCGAAAGTCTCGCTCGATTAGTTCAATTGTTTTGAGTTGGTGAACAGTTAAAATTCATAATAATTTACCGACTCATGAACTTTGCTAAGCTCTGTTACAACTGTTGTATGTGTCAATGATAGTATGAGTAGCGCACCTGTTCTGGTCGGCTGACACGTACAGTAGTATCCTGGTAGGGCACCGGGACATATAGCGTTGTTGGGCACCACCGTCCGGTTCTCTGGGGAAACAAATTTAGACGGAGAAAAAACAGTAATTCAAAAGGAAACGGTCAAGAAATGGCAGGGTGTCCACTAACTAGGTTTTGTCGCTCTTACCGTATTCAAATTGTATTGTACAGACAGTTGTTCAATTGCATCGATGGTTGAATTCATGAATGTGGTGAAGAATACCAGGAATCAACTTGTTCATATCTGTGTCTTATAAAAGGTTATTGGGTGAACTTGAATTGTTCATGCATTGGGCCACTGTAAAAACCAGAGTTGACCTCAGACCTTTGCCAAATGATGTTAACCTTTTAGAGTGACGTATCATAATTTTTTTTACGTAAAGATAGGGCAAACAAGGTCCTCATTTGCATAAATCATATCAGTTTATCATCTTCTTCTTCCAAATAACACACGGTGTGCAATGTGTGTGTTTTACATTACCTAAGAAAGTTATTGTAGCATTTCATCATAAATTATGTAAATGTGGACCTGATTTATATTTGTATGTCTAATAATCTTCACATTTACCTGAGTACCAAATTCCACAAGAATGAAATTTCAATCATTTGCCGCTGTGAAATTTATTTTATGTTAGTTATGCAAGTTGTGTCTTCATTTGTATAATTGATATCTATCGACATTCCTCGCTTTCTAAGTAACATATGTCACGTGTTTGGGAGTTCTGTCATGAAATGCAATCATGCGATTAACACAGAGACAAACGACACCTAAAACGTGATGATAGTTAACTGGACTGCAGGTGTGCAACCCAATACTAATTGAGGCACTAATGGTGAAGGCAATTAAAAGTCATATCAAAAATGCCTGAACCTATCATTAATACGGCAGTTACCACCTTTGACATATCTTAGAATGAAGACCTCCTTACGCGGAATGCTGAAGTAGTCGGCTATAAACCCTGCTCCGGTCCCAGCATTGGTGGCATTCCCTGCAACGAACCTGACCACCAGGGTGCGGCTGATGGACGTGTACTGTAATGTGCCTCTAGCGGAATAAACCGGAAAGACATATCACTGGGAGAGCTACATACAGCCTCAGGTCATATACGATCAGTTAAGTCCTGTGCCCATCTAACAGATACCATCAGACATTGCTGGAAGGCACAATACGACAATGTTGCTTCGGTATAAAATAAAAGGGTCACATCTGTCGACACATGCGTCTTCCTCTATCATGACGAGCTAAGGGGGTGCTCCGTAAATAACACAAGTGTCGTGAACTCTGCAGCACTCTTTGCAGCAGGACATCGATTTCTCTCGTGTGATGGCAGACAGACTTTAGATGGGCTCTGTCTGTTATTCAGCAGACACAACAGGCACATTGTAGCAACTCATTCTCTTGCACAGAACCTCGCCCGCGGCATTTACAATATACGTAGGACACAATGTAGGAGAGGCTCTGCTAATGCGTAGGTCACAATTGGAAAAAGAGGCCCTGTCGGGCAGTTAACGGATTGTTTTGGGCACTTTTGGGACGCCCTGAGGCTACCGGGTTATATCAGGGCCCGGCCGGGCCCCGGATTTTTTTAAACTCGGAGGTAAAATCAACCCGGGACCCGGCAACAAATAGATGCCGTGACCTACTCGTGAGAACACCGGTACCGAGAGGTGCACCCACGGCATCCAGCAGTCCACCTGGACACATTTGTGGCTTCGTAGCCAGGCCGGGGCTACACGCGGAATCAATGCATTGTGACGGAAGTATTAACCGGAATGATGTTTCCACTTTTGTGGGCGTGCAGAATCAAAGAATTGGTTTTACCTGAATACAATATTTAGGCGAATATCTGATTGGATGACTCGGGGCTACGTCCACATAAGTGAAAGCCTGATTTAGCAGAGCCTCCCTAAAGTATAGGCCTTGGGCGAGGCTCAGGTAGGAGAATGCGACAACTGTGATCAACCAACGTCAAAAAAACCCGGCTATGATTGCTTCATGATGCCTGCAGTGTGGCAGACCACCAGTGAAGGTCACATGTCGCATGGACTAGTGCGATAAGCCTCCACATTTCAAACTGTCTGAAATTATCAGAAGGAATCAACCGACAGTCGTGGGATTCTTTTGGGTTTGACATTAAATGCCTAGGGTATACGTATACGCGAACCTGACAGAAAAAAATGAGTTGTAGTCAGCGGCCGACGAGAGGTCTTATTTTTGTTTACACGTTTGTGTCTCTTCATTCGTACCCGACATAGCCCGAAAAATGCACGTCTTCCATGATACACGATAATAGTACAGTGCTTTGGAACTTTGGCGTTTTTCTATCTATTAGGACGTTACTTTTTTGACGGTGGCCTCCGACATATCCACTACGGCAGTGTGTGTTCCATACGGTACCTGTCGGTGATTTCCCCGCACAGGACAACCTCGCCCCCTCGCTCCACCCCGACAAGAACCACGTGATCTTGCGTGCAGTTCTTGGACTTCAGAATGTCGAAGGTTGAGAACGACAGCATCACCTTGTGGCCCTTTGGCGCGTGGATGACGTAATGGTAGTCCAGGCCACTGGGATAGGGGTTGGGAAAGTTGGGAGATTGCATCGTCCCTGCATGGCGTGCGTCTAGTTCCACTGCTCCGGACATTTCTTGGACTGAAAGATTTAACAGAAATTGCAATAGAGCTCTTCTCTTTTCAGCCTTATTCTTATGGTACTGTATCAAACAATTGCTTTAGTTATAGGAAACTCACCAAAGGATTCATGGCATATGATAAAGGGATTTATCAGGAGATAGATAAATTTTCGAGTACATAGAATGGTTTAATGTCTACTTACATCATGTATAGGTTGTGTTAAACATTAAGACTTCTGCTTGGGCTCTCTAGTTGGGCTGTGAAAGCAACCCTGAGGCACCCTTACCTACAGTGTACGACGCCATGTACCCGGGGTAGCTTCCGTAGCCATCCGAATGGAACCGTAACCTCAGGAGGCTTCCGTATGTGATGTACTTCATACGCTGCAGGTCTCTAGTCCTATCTCCACACAGCGTTATGGCAATGTCTTCTCCGTCCAGAAACATCTGTAGAAAATCTTGCCGACATTCCCTGGAGTACTGCAGATGGAACGATGTGAATTCAAAGAACACCCGGTATCCCTCCGGTGCTGTCACCGTTGTCGTGCAGTCCACGTTGTTGAAGTAGCTTCCCCAGAAGGACAAACTTTCCAGGGTACCATTAGGCGACGTGTGGGTTTCGTTCCTACAGAGCTCCACATTTATAGTTTTAAAGGACGCTTCAAAACCGCTGCAGGAGTTGGAGTGATCGGATATCAGTGTAATACGGAGGGTATCGCCCAAGGAGACTCTTTGAAGGTCTTGGAGGTTAGAGGTGTAGTTCCCACAATTCTTTGTGGTTGGCCCATCGTCGCCATCTTGGATAGTGACGTAGTCATACAGGCAATTTTCTTGATATTCTACACAAAAGCTTGTAAAGCGCAAAGCCAACCTGTATCCTTTAGGTGCTGCCACAGTTACGGAGTAGTTGGAGTTCTTGGGATAAAAATGGGGAAAGTTTGGGCTGCGAATTGTTCCATTCAACCCCCTTATTATGACGTTGCTTGCGTGTGGTAGCCGCTGGTTTGTTTGTGCTGTAATGACAAAGGCAGGTATTACTACGCTAGGACGAACTTTTGTATGATAACACGTTACAAAAGCGCATTTCATCAATACCGACAATGCGTAATTCTTCTAACAGATACCATTCCAAGAGCATTACACGATATAACCAGTTTCACAATGGGATTGCCGCCTATGGCTGCGGGGAATCTGATTATTACAACCCATTTCATTTACAACCTCATGTGGTAGCCCCGGCCTGGGGCAAGATTTGCAAAGTGCGATGCCGAACCTGGCAACAGACAAATGATATTAAGCCTAGCCTGAGTTATTGGCATCAAGTGAGCATCCTCATCAGCTTTTCCCACGAGGCACCTCCTCTTATACCACATTAGTCTGATAAACGATAATGGAGAATTTAGTTGGATCATGAACTTCGATAACCTTTTCCTGGAGACGTATTGCCGCTGGGTTCCGCAGACTTACGCCGCTGGGATCTGATTACACTAAGGTATGCGGCAATACACCCCAACTGTTAAGGCGATGAAGGCTTTAATTTGTCAGGTGCCGGCGCAATGGCTCACCTAGTCACCAGCGCGACGTGACAGTGGTATGATGCCAGATTCTTGGGCAATTGTGCATCACGTATAAAGCAAATTTCAGTACCAAAACCTCCGTAAAAACAGCAATGGTGTTAAGTGTTACATGTCTTTTAAAGGCTCAATGGTGGAAGTTGAGGATGCAGTCCAGATAAATGGATATTTCCATACGTGGTAACTTTATCATTGCTTATCAATGATGTTCAGGCAGAGTTAAACGTGATCTTGTTACTACCACAGCTACAGTTCGTAACCAATCTATACGCAGCAGGTTATTAGGCACCAAAGTAGCGGTCTATTCTTTTGAGCCGATTCTACCTGAAGCGGCCTTCTTGCAGACGTATCGAGCTTTGCTCGAGCAGCTTAGTCCGTTCCAGTACAGTCGGTCCTCTAGCCCGGCCTGGCCGCCATCATTGCCGCCGGGTCCGTACTGCAGCGCCAGGCACTCTTCCCGCGGGGCGCGCTGGGAGTTATGGGTTGTCTCGTTCCGACCCGGGATCCAGTCTGCAGGAAGACAAAGCGGAATGAAAATTGATTTCCTGACCCATGTCCTTAGTAACCTACCCCGTCTGCAACGCAACTGATAAATTGTCCAGGGTAGAGGACGAATTATCATCGTCAAGAAGCGCATGATTGCTTTATCTTATAATCAGAATCAGGATGATTTATTGTAAACTAGAGCATTTTCATTAGAATTGTTCCTCTGGAAGTACGTTCTCTCAAGACCTTCCTGCTAGTACATAAAACACTACTATGTCGTCTCCCGACTGATATATACCCCCCAAATCTGTCCTGATGGAGAATTGATGCACAAGTAGTACTTTATATATCACCTCTGAATCTGAAGTCGGACCCGTCTGTCCAGTGCCACTCTTCCCTCCCGGGGTGTCGCCTGGCGCCCAGCCAGTAAAGGATTTTCGGATCGAAGTCTTCCCTCTGCAGGAGCAGTTGTTGGAGCGTGAAGAAAGAAGTTGGCAGGGAAAACGGTTACTTTGAAGTAAGTGCCTATGAGTCTTTACAGTAAATTCGATTAATTCTAAATAAAGACCCAACCTCAGAGATCCAAACGTGCCTACTCCGCACAATGGTCCTAGTCACCGTTCAATATTGACTTTAGGAAAGAAAGCTTCATAAGGGGGTTGCTATCACATTAATTCTCCAGTAGAAGAATACTGGACCACTCTTTGTAGAATTAATGTGATAAGGGGGTTGCTATCACATTAATTCTCTAGTAGAAGAATAGTGGACCACTCTTTGGAGAATTAATGTGATAAGAGGGTTACAAAGTTTTTAGTTATCGCTATCACATATTTTGTAATAATCACGCTTTTCATGAGAAATACTTTTTTGAGCTAAAAGAATGAGATCAATAGCTAAATCTTATTGGTGACTAAAAAAGGAATGGTTCTCTCGAGTTAGAGGTGTGTGGCTACAATCTCGCAGAGAGGATGTCATTGGAATCGTAACACAAGCAGTGTTCAATAAGTTGTAAACTCTCTCATTTAAAGCGTTCTTCTATCATACCTGCATTAATAGGTCTACCAGAAAGCGACCTTCTGTCCCGTCGAGCACGCTGGTCAACTTGGCGGCGAGGTCTTGACAGGTAGCACTTGCAGTCTGCCACGACACCAGGGGCGATGCGATAACCCGGTAACAGTGGGTGCGATACTGCAGCCAGCCTGGCTCCTGGCAGTCACTGCGTTCTGTAAGAGAAAAATGTGGTAAACTTACCAAGTGCCATGGCGGTTTTCAATGATATAAAAACTATTCTCACGGGACCGAAAAGGTTTTGTATGGATCGACCTTGCATTTTGCCAAGACAGTCTTTATTGTCGGCCGTTGGTTCTGTCACAACCTTCGTAGACAATCAAAATCGCACGACGACCTACGACGAATGTGACCACGCTCGCTGTAAGAGGTACTTAACTGAGCTGTACAATATACCTGTCTTACTTTCAGTGACTCCAAATTTTATCTAAAAGGACTTTGTAACGTTGATATTCGATGCGTCTGCGAGAAATCATATGATATACTTTAACCCTTTGTTATATGACTTGTCGGATGACAGCCTCTCAAGCAATGATTGAAGTGATAGGCCATGACAAATTTAGGGTGTTGACATAAAGTTCTGGTTGCTTTGCAGTTAATGCTTTGTACGTCCATAGGGGTCCCATAGGTCTCACCAGAAGCGGAAATGTGCGTGATGCAGAAATCGTGAGCTGATTTTACTCTGCGGTATACGTGCTTCCCTATCATGTCCTCAAAATTAGCTCTTTTGTCAAAGTCACTGACTCGGTGTCTATCAATATTCCCTGAAACTAGATACATCCATATTTATGACATAATACGCTTTGTATAAGTGATGGTTGTGTTATAATCATTACGTAATAAGTCGTATCTAGACGCGCCAGCCCGCGTAATGCTATCAGGTTGAGCTTTATTTCTCTGAAGGTTAAAGAAACCCCATGTTCTAATGTGATATCCACATCTTTAACCGATAAAGGCGAAGTTCTTGATAGACTGGAACTAACATGTCTGGTTGTATCCGAGAGGGTTAATTCTAAGTAAATTGATTCTAGTAATCAGTGGTTTTGGTAGTCCTACTGAGTTAATAACCCAACAAAACATCAAGTGGTTGTTATCACTAGACTTCATCCAGCCAAAACATTCGTTGAGACAAATTTTTGCCAAATATCAAAATAAATCCGGAGAATAGCTGCCAGAGCTTCATGTAGAGTGGGCGGCATAACGCTACGGAAACGTGATACGAATGGGAAAGGATTTGACCAAAAATATTGGCAAACTTTTAATCGATGATGGAACATTGAGTCCCTAGACTCTAGCATTGATGAATTTTCTACATAATCAGCCGCCATATGTCAGTAGATGACGCCGCCAACGAGTACGATGCATTGGCGCTATACTGAGGGACAGGCACAGCAGCTAATCCGATACCGATATGGCAAAGCTCCAATGATAGAGAATATTTAACACCATCGACGGCCCTCAGGTAGGGTTATACGTTATAAGATTTACGAATACATTAATAACTCCAGAATATTTATGATATAATACGCTTTGTGTAAGTAATTGATAAGGCCAATTCCAGTGATACGTAAGATGACGAATAGTTTCTA
>NC_049984.1:11192297-11194055 GCF_000003815.2 Branchiostoma floridae
AGTACATTTTGTAACGACACTCAAGAAAATGAGCGGAGGTATTAAAATCTTTCATGGTTGTTTTGTCATCAATAAATCATTTGCACAAAAGGAAAATTATCTGCTCTGGCTGGTCTGATATCAAGTGACGCCACAGCGCTACTTACTGGGCCTGTAACGTTACCTCGCGTCGTCTCCTATTATAAGCGCTCTACGGCATCAAATGGTAAAATTACTGCTACGTAGTAGGTAAAAAACTTTACAAGCGCATTTCAAAGGATACAGCTTTCACGTGAGATTAAGATCAACGTCACTGGTGGGTCGGTCGGCATTGACCCAACCTCAGCAATTTTAGCAGTAATCACTGTATACTTAACCGGGCAATGAAGACATAAATCATGTCCTACACACAGCACTGTTTGACAGTTTCATGAAGCCCTCACCTTATATCAGCTGTCATCCTAAGCCACTATAACTGTTTCAGGCCAATCTATCCTAATTACAAAGATCGATACATGATGTCGGAATGGGCGAGCGGCGAGAAATTTTCATCGACCGAAATTAGGGCTGTGGTCGTTCGGTTTCCCCAGGGTCAACTTAAACGACAATATCATTAAATCATTTTCATAGAAATATACTAGAATGAACATCGTGGGATTGCCTGGTCTATGAATCCTGACATTTGTATCAAGGAAAGTTAGTTTGTGGTAATGACAGAGGGAGTAACAACCTTACATATATAGTTCAGACACCACAAAGTCTGCATGTATGACTACACATCAAGCATGCTAATGCTGACAGAATACAACATTAAAAGACGAAATGCAAGGGGAATCCAATAGAAGTCAGGTGATATTGTGCTTCGTGCAATAAGGACACAAAGCACAGCGAGGTATGAAGGACCTCGCCTGCCAAGTGGGTTGTACAGTCATTGCCAAACGGTAAGGTTTTCAATAAGTAGAGCGGATGAAACACAAACTAGTTCTCAGACTTCCAGACGCCCCCAGGACTCATCTGTGATTGTTCATTACACGACGGCTTGGCGGGAACTCGCATGGAGACAAGAGAAGTCAACGAGGGCTAGACGCAGGTGCTCAATTAAAGAACAAAGCTAACATCATAAAAATGTTAGTGTTATATTGAAATATGGTAATCTTGTTTTATCTTTAGTTCTGTATTTATCAGCCAACACCTCTAAGTCAGAAGAATTGGGAACACTGATAGGGCTCCTGGTTGGTACTAAAAGTACTGGTTGAACGGTTTTTACATATCCTCAAAACACATTTAATGGCAAAAACGTTGTACATTTCTAGCTTCGCACGAGGTTCAATAAATGGAGGTCTGGCTGGGTCGCACAGTTCAGTAATGGGATACTTTAGATGCTGGCAGATTCCAAATACATTACGTGTTGTATTAGTAATGTTTGCCATATAAGCCAGAGAATTTGTCAGTCTCAATGTTGTGTCTTGTGTGCGATTCATTGGCACCAGTCTATGCCCTTTTTGTGAACCTTCAGGTAAAGAGTTACTTTGGAAGGCCCCGCATTGGAGCCCAAGTTGAAAATGTCCCTATGTGACGATGAATATATCGGTACCCTACTTTGTGACATGTTCAGGTGTCAACAGTTGAAGAATGGTAGTAGAGAAAGTCAATATCACCATTGGCCTGTTCGTGATTAGTCTCCCGCAGTAGACTCAGGAAACCAGATACGACCGTTAGAATGTCTGATGAGGTATTCAATTTTATAAAGCCAATACTTTGCACATTACAAGCTTTGTA
>NC_049984.1:11194155-11226907 GCF_000003815.2 Branchiostoma floridae
ATGCTGTAACCTTCGCCGAAGCAGCAAACAGGAATCCTTATCAACAGTTCTGGTTATGTAAGGTTGTTTTAAAAGTGTGCATTTATTTATTCAGGTCGACACTTCACCTGCCCATTACAGCTGGCTCAATCATTAATTGCTGCTTACAGATTTGCACATCAGCATGTTGGAGTCAGCCAACATGAACCTGCCTTAGAGGGTTCAGGGGGTCTCCTGTCTCCAGCCTAGTCATGCGTTTTCCCTTCCCTGATGTCGTCACATGTATGCCCTTTGGCAGACAAAAGGACACAGTTGAGCCAAACTCTCAGCCAAAGCAACTTTGCAATGACAAAAACACACCTTGAATGTCGAAGTTCTTTATCCTCAATCACACATTTTGGTGGCCGTCTATTACCTTCCTCAGGATAATAATGGTTCTACCTCGCATTGCATGCAGTAAATAAGTGGCTGTGAATAAATAAAGTATTGTGTTATTCATTCACGTAACAACCAGTCAGATATTTTACGGAATGATAAAGCTAGGCTATGGTATAGTAGGATGACCCGGATATTTTTTCAACTTCTTTAAAATCATTAATCAATGTGGAATTAGACACAGTATTTGCACTTTAAGTTACAAAGTGTGCTGATGCAATGTGCATGTTAAGACTCACTGTATGTCCAACAGCTGGTAGGTTTCTTTGGAGCCAGGGATATATACTGTGAATGACCTTCATTCGGCAAATCATGCATGCCATAAACTGAACAATACCCCAATGATGGATAACCAATGTCTTGTGCAACAACAAAGATCCGGAAAACGTCTATCTTTGAGGTGTTAAAGGGTGGTTTTATACCTTGTGTGGAACTAAATGTATAGTGATGGTGTGCGTACTACAATTTGTATGTAGGTGTGGTCATGACCTTACTTGCCCCACGTCCACACAGAATCTCTAACCACTCACGCAATTTGCAGACGTTTTTTGCCTCCTCTGCATGTCGGTAAAGTGTTCTTTAGGTGATGTAATATCAACGCACTGTTAAGGACCGAAGCATAAAAAAAATCCAACTTAAGAAGGACATCTTAAGGTTATCCTTGAGCTACTTTAAGAAGATTATCAAAGCCAACTCAAGGGGAATTGATTTTGGTTTTTATAGGAGCCTGTGCGCATACTAGTATTTCCTCTTTGGTTGATGCGCGGAAATGATGAGCGTTATAGAGCCTACTTGTCCTCGAGACGGCGTATGCTTGAACAGGACAACCTATGGATTTTTCATAACATAGATGAACTTAGTTGTAATTTTCGAAGACGCTTGTATCTACATGTAATATGATGAAATACACGGTATATTAATATTCATCTGTCACACTTGGGAAATCAAGTCTAGCTTAAGAGAAAACGTTTGACGAAGGGCCTTCATTTTATTGAAGAAAGTGACATTTCTAATACAGCAATAATGTTCCTTCTGGCGAGACAAAGACGTTAATCAGCAAATTTTCATTTTAGGAGCCGAGTAAATTTGTGAGTGCTGCCGTCCATCTCAACGTAGCGCTAATCAACGTCATTATGTACATGGAATCTGCATTAGAAGTGTCCTTATTCCACTTAAGGCGCACTCCCCAGCTGTAGGCCTTTATTAAGCACCGGGATCACAGGAAAGATCTTCATACACAAAAGTTTGCTTCCAGCCATCAAGTCATTCATTCCTTCATATATACATTTTTTTAACCCTATCTTGTTCTCCCTGCTATCATTTTTTGAGAGCCCATACTCCTCTATATCAAAGCAAATCCTGTCAACAAAACTAAAAACATGAGGCCATTTTCGTGGAAGCGATGGTGCCCAAAATAGCTCTAATCCTCTTTCTCGAAAGTCAGCAATTAGTATAGCAGTGAGCAACTAACTCAAGTGGCCTTGAATTTAATCGATTACACTTGAGTCGGGCCTCAGAGAAATCTAACGACTAGTCGACTGTATATGCCAATACTTCCAGAATCTTTATTTCGAGGGCCTAAAGACTTAAGTACTTATTCTATTGTGGTGTATGGCGGAATAAATGAGATTGCAGAAATCTGCACCACCGTATGTTTCAATAACTTTATCACCGCTTCACTGAGCAATCCGGCAGTTGGAGCGACGTATTGGAATCACAGAGTCGACTGTTTACTTCATTGCCTCCGGCTTTCAACAATTCATCAACTGATGCAAGAAAGAGTTTTTTTATCAGTTTGTGACAACTGTACCGGTGTGTGGAAGGATTATCTGTAGTAACATTCGAGCCTTTTGTATGTATGAATGTGTGCATTCATGTACACAACGTCAAACAAATATAATTGAATACTATATCGTGTGCTGTCTTGTATCCATCTGGGTTTATAGTGGATTAAAAGTGAGAAAGGAAAAACTATTACCCGGCAACCTGAACCATACAAATGAGCATTTCACGGGATGCTTATTTGAGGAGTGATCAACGGAATGTGAAAAGTTTGGTCGAATCATATTAGGATTTTCCAAGCAACCAGAATCGACAGATTCCAAACGTTGTCTACGTATACATGTTGTTACACCGATGACAAAGTTTGTAGCTAAATATGCAGGGTAGCAATTTTGTTAGATACACTTAACTAAGAATATGCAAGCAGATATCCTTCATCATGTATACCGTTGTTACTCATCCATAAAGGACTTTTGATTGCGCACTATGTAGTGCCTGGAACATAATCCCCGGCAGAAAATTGTAGCTTTTACCTCGGAAGAAAAATGGAGATAAAAGCCTTCTCGACGGGATGAGTCATCATTTAATGGCAGCAGTGGTTACATTATCTAACAGTCTGTTGATAACATCCCAGCGTTACTATCTTATCAACAGGACCACCCATTATCTCGCTCGGTCCTGGCGCGTAGTTATGAAGATTACCGGCAAAAAAGTTGGTGCAAGTTTGGAATCCCAACTAGAAATGAAGTATTGGAAACGGACGTGACTGGAATTAGCAAAAATATGTTGTTGTTATTGCACTCTATATCTTCTCTAGCTGGGCTGTTACATGTCTGTTAACCAAAAACATTTTCCTTTTCATCTAAAATTGCAGGTAATTAGGTAGATTAATATTCCGTCCGTCTCCAATTTGTCCGGTCTGCCAATCCTAGTTACCTTCGCTAAGGTTATGATTTTCTAGCGTTTATGTACACATGTATGTACGTATGTTTTATTTGGTTGAATAACATAACTCTATGGGTGTATGAAATATCACGAGACGTCATGAAATTTCATATGTTGTTAGGTCATGTCTTAAATCATCAAATTATTTGATTTCGGGCCCCTGCCGGCTTACTTGTCACTGCAACAGAACTGGACAGTTCTGTACAAGTGCTATTTTTCTATTGGCAGATATCTTGAAAATACGTGACGCACGTTTGGGCCCTCTAGCAGCTTTCTTTTAAACTGCGGTGGCGTTTTAGTAGTAGACTTTGAAACAAATTCTTTTTTGAAACGAAGACTGAATAATTCAAAAAGCAGTAAATGAAGTTTTATGACGTTAAAAAATCTTTTTCTGCTTGATCCTTAAATTCTATATCTCCAATCTTATCACACATAACAGTAGCTAGCTACGCCTGTGCAATTTCGTTGTTTTCTGCCATCTTAGCCTCTCAAAATATCACCCTGAGGTTCAAAGCTTAGTGGAGTTTTATACCCTAATGCGCCCAGACCTCCGTCTGTGGAAAGCCAGCTGCAGTATCAGTATTTCCCGCGGCCATTTTTCACACAGGTAATAACTGACATCAATCTTGTCGTTCCACCATGATAAATATAGAGCACATTCAGGACCGAACCTCCGGGTTACGTCTGTGAAAGTCTCCCTCGGATCTTAGGAGACAGCTCGACGCGTTCGCCATTACATGCAATGTCTGATTTATTGAGCAATAGATATGTTCCAGCATGGATTTTCCAAGCATTAAATTACTTTCCCGTCTTGTTCGTGGAGGGAGATGAGGAAATTGTGTGGTAACCAGTGAAGTGAAGTGAGCGTTGAGCACGGCTGAAATATAGACATGCTGCAGGAGGTATACAGCAGAACCTGGTGTAATAAAGTTACAGGGAGACATCTGAAGATCAGGCTGTTACCTAAAGGGCAAAGCGAGCCTGAACTGCGTCAAAGAAAGGTTTATTACTCATTACCAGCGGCGAAGGGGAAGGACGTTATATTTCTGTCGGCTTTGGTCGGTCGGTTTGTGGGTCGGTTGGCTGGGAACGCCGTAACTCAACAAAGCTTTGGATAGAGTTTGATTTCTCATGTGGTCGGTAGGTTTAAATATGGCGTAAAGAAGATGAGATCTGCATTCAGTTCACTTAGGAAGTGTCCACAATTTTGAAAAGACGTATACAGTTGGCGAGTAGCCCAGTGCTACATTAGTCGTGCACTGAGCATCAGCTGCTTGTGGATAAAATAGTAGGCAATTAAAGTGCTATGTAATGCACAGCATGTTCTCTAGACTTTGGATTTGTACTTGCATCATATCACATCACCATGAATTATTCTGTTTAGTAGATCCATCCAAGTTATAAGGTCTAAAGCACAAAATAATGGTGTTCCACTATTGGAATGCAAGCCTGTTTTTCCATGTATGTATAATCCTTACTTCTAAACCAATCAACATGTTTTACATATGGTACCTGCTTGCTGTAACATTGCATATCGACTGCAGGGTGCCTTCCTTGTCTCAGCGTTTTTAGTGTTAATGCGTCGTCCCACGATAATATACGCTCAAGTGGGAACTTTGAGTCGTTAATTATCACCCGACATACAGAACACTTATTACCATCTCAACAGGGAGTAAGATACAACACTCACCTCTCTCCGTGGAGAATCTTGCAGCAAACCCGGAAGATGTCACGGCGTAGTCGCTCACAAATTTAACCGTCACCACGTGCTGATTGGTGATGTACCGCAACAGCTTCACCCGTCTGGTCCAGTCACCGCAGTGCCTCACGGGAGGTATCCCAGGAGACTTCACTTCAACGTAGTCAGCTACACAGCCGTCACTCTCCTCTAGCTTAAACGATAGGAAGTCAATCGCTATCCTGTGGCCCTCGGGCGCATTTATAGTGATGAAACACACAACGTCCAGGGGATAGTTACGTGGGAAGTTTTGGCTGGAGAAAGTTCCCGACGTCCCTGACAGTGTCCTGTTGCATGACGGGGCGGCAGGAACCACTCCTAGATAACCTGGAGAAGAGAGCCGTCAATAAAACAAGTGTTGCGAAGTAGCAAGTAACTGATGTGCCCGTAACTTCAATCTTAAGGCATAAGTGCTGATAAAGTCACCCAGAAATCACGGGATGTCATTAAGGGCGGACTAGCGGTTGGACGTTAGGTACTGACTCAAGTGTAACGACATTGCAATCTTAGATACATACCTGCAGAGATTTCCTTACGACATACATATCTATTGCGGTTCTGGCAGTGCTCGTCGTTCCAGTACAGTTTATTGCTGCTCTGAAGACCTCCTGATGGGACAGGGAAGGACTGCCTGATAGCGATGCAGTCCTCGTTACCCAAGCCGTCATCGCTGGGCTGAGAGGCGTAGTTGTTGTGCTTAGGCCATCCAGAAAACCAGTCTTTGGGGAGGAAACTAGAATAAGTAACCTTTGCTTTGTCTCATATATTTCAGTCTTACAAGGTACTTTGCTAAAACGGTATGTTATTGCATGGCACGGTACAAACTTACATCACTAAAGCTAAAAGACTAATGCACAGCATCTGTCGTGCATCAACATTACAGATTCTGCCGCCTTCTTATTGTTGATTTATTTCAAACATTGGAAACTGGAAGATGCTTACTGAAATGTCTGAACTTCGATCCGTCTACCCACATGTAGTTGGCTTCAGTACGCCTGTCGTGGCCTCCGATCCAGAATGCATGTGCACTGTTGTAACTTTCGCTGTGGTAAAGAGATTAACAAAGGTATTCACGTTACTGAGAGCATAAACACTAGAAGTATCACGATAGCTTGACAAGGATTACCATGCTTTTTTTTCAAACTTTTTATTGATTTAGTTTTCAAACATATTCCACAAAAATAGAATAATTGACACACATGTTCAGCCACAAAATGGACAGTAAAATCAGGAAACAATAATCTATGACCAAGAAAACTAATGAGAACCCCTTTTGATGACCATCATAAGATAACAGAGAGAACCTACAGATGATTGGTTACCTTGTTCATGTCATGCTGTTCATTTGCTATGCAGGAGACATTCTCACCTTTGGAGTATAGTTTCTGACACGAAACTTTCCTCCAAGTCACTGGCTATGCTTGTCAAAGTCCCCCCTCTGGTTTTGCAATCCCAGCGTGCCTCGTCCCATGTGCTCAGTTGCAGCCCGACCAGGTAGCAGTGGCCGCCATGTTGGCTCCACCCGTTTTCACACTTACTCTGGGAGTTGGAGACTGTAGATTGCAACATGCATGATCAATAACTTTTCCTTCTGTTGCATTTATTTCAAAATCTCGAAATTATTTTCTTTTTAGTGTACTTTCCGTTCCAGCATGAATTTCGCAACCACTGCATGCACCTGCTCTTGAATCGCTACCGAGTTTTGACCTACCGACCCACCTACAGCTGCGGTACCTGTCAAGAGGCGTTCGTCCTAATAGCATTACAGGCTAATCAGGCTCGCAATTTGCGCACCACAGAAGAGGGGCAAGCTTCAAAGTCATTCTGCTGTTGTGGTAAATTAGAGAAATTGCACTAGAGTCAAACGCACATGTCTCTTCGAAGGCAGTGGCATCAATCAAGTGGCATTGAAGATGATAGTCATTTGCTGAAATGAGGGTGTGCGCTCTGGTACACACCCAGTCGCGGCATCTGGACCTTAGATGGCAAGAAACCTCAATGATGTCAAAACTACCGAGGCCAACTCAGCATGCTATGTCCATTAATGTTTATGGTCACATCGGGAGTGTTTCATGCCGCCTTCAAAGACATTAGTAGTTTTAAAGTGCGATTTTATTTATCGTGCTTTTCATGTATATAGATCCTAGTGAAACAATTATACTCGCTGTCGTGATAGGAATATATTCTATGGTGTGCAGAGAAAGTCATTTCTAATGGCTCGTAGCATCCGCCGGCTTCTTCACTCCATACGTCTATGCATATGATTCATTTGATCTTTCATAAGGATTTATAAAGGTTAGGAATAGAAGCTGTAAAGTATCAATGATTCCTACAGTTTTGAAACTTCCCCCAAATATTGTAAGATTTATGATGCGTTAATACACATCCCAAGTGTGATCTCTCTTAATGGTATGGTTGTATATGGCGTGTAATAAAAAAGCTTTATAATAAAGTTTATTTATTTTCCCCTCAGAGAATCATAAGAGTACGGTGCGACAGCACAGGGTACTAGTAGCATACGTGTGTTAGTTAGATTGCTTTCCCCGTACATGTATATATATCACCACTAGTTGATATGTCACATCAAGTTCTTATCACAAAAAACGGAACATATGCCATAAATCACATCGAATCCCGGCAATTAAATTAGAATTTCCTCATGACTTGGAGCAGGGAAATTTCAATTATTTGGGTGCCCTTTACCATTTTCACTTCTGTCGAACTTGTCAAGGATCACGGTGAACTTGGTACCATATGACGTTTGTCATCGCAAGCAGTAGGGAAAATTGCAATGATATAGACATTAGTTGTCATTCCATGTTACTCCAGGAGCCAAAGTTGTGTCTCCGGGTACTCGACCAATCCTAGGTAAAAAACGTTAACCTCCCAATCCTAGTCTGGTAATGGACATTCAATTTTTAATCTGACATCTGAGTGACATCAAACCAGACTTCCTGTATTTCCCTCTCTGTTGACAGATCAATGATAAGAATGTAACGTTATATCAAAAACAATATGTTGTACTATTTCTTCATTTTATTGATATGGTTGTGATAAAACAATCTATATCTATATGAGTACAATATGACGTTTAAAAAACTACCAGCACCCAGATGCCTTATTATCTTATATTGTCAAGCTTATTTCTTTTATGACTTCAGTCAAAATTTAAAACAGAGATTTCGCCATATTTTTTCAGGACCGCAACCGTAAACAGTATTTTCTCAGCCTTATCAAGAAGCCATCTGCATGCCTGTCGAGTATTCTCCCCGACGCACCGGGACAATAACAAGTTTCCGGTAAACCATGCGTAAGCCTGTATAACCCTCCTGTGATATTCCAGGAGATCTTTAATTGCCATGTGCTAGTGCCTGCGCCTCCATTAAATCGGGCAATTTTGGCATGATAATGAGCTCGCTTGCAACTGCGCCATTAAATCTTAGGATGTAGGGTTGAACAAGTTCTCTGAACTTCAATTATTCTGACGCATATCTCTGTGCAATTTCGACTGAGGCAATAAAATGTCCAAGATATAGGACGAGTCGGCATTGTCTGAGTTGGCAGAAGGAGATATAGTCATGTATATCAAGACTTACTCTCGAGGCAGACATGTTTAAGGTGTCGTATATACAAGGATTATCAGCGTTGGAGCACTGCGTACCAAAATGTAATAAAGTTGCAGTCAAGGGTGTAATGTTCGATAATTTGTGAATACCGATCACAGGGAAGCCATGTTGCTAGTAATGCTAACATTCCGTTAAATCGACCGGAGCCGTAAATATATGCTTAAAATAAAGATTTTCATGTGTGGTATCATTATCCACTTATTCAACAAAGTAGAAAAACGTCTATTAAGATATGAAGTTATTAAAAAAGACTAGTGGACGTGCAGACTATCATTTACTTGTCAAATTACAAAGAACAGACTGAAGGCTTTACGAATATTAATAATTTTGTTGCAAAACCATGCCCTAGGGCTAATTATAAACTGTGGGGTACAACATGTATATACTTATAAGAGCATGAAATTGATAGATATTTATATATAAATGTATTTCTATTTAAGCTATTTGACTTCTTTCCTGCATGCAGTGGGAGATGAATTGTCAAACGTTTTGGTAAATAAACGGATTGCACCACATAAGCAAGAAGATGAATCTGTTGATCGGTAAGGAGGGAAAGTTTTAAAAATTTTGGAATGATTTAGTTTTTTTTCAGAATAGTAGTGCTAGTGATAACTGGACGGTGTACAGAGCACAGAATGAAATCAATTTCTTATCGCTGAGAACGTCGGTTAAGTTTGTTCTAAACAACATTATCAGTTCAGGATTATGTCAAAAAGACCATCCCTATACGGTGTAACTCTCCGATATATGAATGTAGCTACAATCTTTGTTGTGCATCGATATACGTTATACAACTCAATGCGGTTTATTACCCTCGTAATGTCGGTATTTCTGGGTCACAATCTCTTGGACAACGGAAGAATACAAAAACGACCATATGGTAAAACCCTGTGTCCTAACCCACATTACCGGGCACGTATTACAGCAGTCTACAAATACCCCGTGTTTAACCCCCTGACCCCATCATCCAGGCACTAAGGATGAAATAAAGCCGGGTAAGCCTGACTAGAAAAATGATGTTGCCGTCGACTTTGGAAGCTGAAGGAACAGTGGGGGGTCACGCTTTCTGCATTTCCAATCTTCCACACCACAGCTCACTGCATCAAAATGGTTCGGCGAAATTGGCGGAGATAGAAAACACCTCGACTGCAATATTTCGGTTTATTCCCGAGCTCGCACGGTATAATTGACCAGGGGATCACTAATAGCAACCCACCTGCTGCTATATAACTTTTTCACGACGTGTTAAAAGGAGTCAAGATCTAGGAAGGCATTGCGATATGTTGGATAGTTTAACGATTGGTCGGTTCGTTTTTGTTGCCAGTCTCAACTTGGCAGACGAAGTCTATGAGCTAGTATGTAACAACACTGTATACGTAAACTTCGAACTTGCAATTAGTCTCCGGGTATGAACTTGAAAACAAATATACTACGTACGTACATGCATATAGCTTTTGAGTATTGCACGTCTGAAAGTATGAAGGTGCAAAGCCTTTCTTACCAGGTTGCGGGCAGATTTCCTTTGACAGCTTGTACCATTCGTCACTGGACGGTACAACAGTAGCCCTGAAACGGCAATTACACAACGACGTCAATACAACGTAAAGCAACATCATTTTGTATGAAATGCTGCCAGATTTCAACCATTCCATCAGACGTAAGATCTATGTGTTCATCATCCATCATCCGTTCAAATCAAATGTTGTCTAACTTCTTAGATGTCATTTGGCAATGAGATGCCATTTTGGTCTATCAGTTAATCTGATCATGAAAACGTCCTCAGAAAAAGAAGAGAAATGCTTGTAAAGAAAGTGTTACGTGTGGATGAAGGCATTCTTAACCCGTAGTCACTTGTAATTGGGAAATACCGCCATGACTTTAAGGTTTGTTTTCTCACGACCTACTTGAAATAATTGCCAATCCGTCCCTTGCGATCCATCTTCGGAAATGAAGTCATAAATCACAAAAGCCGAACCTTTGGTCTCTTTGTTCTTGACTAATGGTAAAGATTACCACTCATGACACCGGACAAATCCTGCCCGATAGAGCAGGATGTCAAATAGGGATCAAATTCACAACATTGTCCCACTCTGTCTTTGATCCTTTAGTTTGAACTGCTGAATCAGGGCGTGAAGACAATCATTTAATTCTAATGAATTTAAGGGTAAAGAAGAATAGGCAAGGAACGGTTTGATGAAAGTGATATCGATCCAGTTTACGTGACTGAAGAGGTATTTTTCTCTGGCCGTGATACAGAAGACAGTTTTTTTTTTCTTTTGTACAGATTTATTGTGCCAAGAAAATTCCCATATCTTTTTCCGACAAGTACAATGAACAGCGGACGGCTTAACGTCCCGTCCTGAGGACTGCAACCCTTTCCGGTAGCGTGCATGTCTGGTGAGCGACACAGCCAGGATCGAACTCACAGCTTCTATAACTAGTTCCAGAGACAGGGCCACTATATAACCGCTGGATCCGGACTATGTACGCTACGAATGAAGCCTATGCTATCAGATGGAGGATGTTTAAATGCTTTCACAGCATAAAAACCCGAGACGTATTATTTCTTCACGTGCCAGATGCTCTCTTTACACCTGAAAGTACCTGTCAGCGAAGCCTAATATCTCCAGTACATCGCTCGCTTCCAAACGGTAGTACGTCAAATACGGGTAATATTACAAGCCTGTGATGTTGTATTAAAATTCAGGTGACATGAGAGTTTGATCCAAGGTTCAGTCGCTTGGATTACTCTCCGTTTTGACGCCTCACAAATTGTTTTGACGGCGATTAGGCAAACCCTGCTGCCGACAAACGAGGCACGGGGCGTGCTTATCGCAGGGTTCTCGCCATGCTTCATGTTCTTAGACGTGACAAACGAATATCGATGCCTCGGGAGCATCTGGTGCAGCAGAGCGGTAGGGATATGGGGAAAGGCCGCGGCATGGCTGTGACGATTTGTAGTCCACTGAAATATGTTAAGAGGCTTATGTAAGTGCCCAAAGGTGATAGCTAAGTTTGGAGAACAGACTGCTGGATGGTAGCTTGGAATGAACACTCCACAGCCCAATTCTATGGATAGGACCTGAGCATATAAATGTCCTAATTTGCATCGTAAGCGCTAGTATAATCCTTATGAGTCAACATAGTCGCATGGCATATGGCTTTATGTCGACGCTGATCTTTCAGCTTAAACCGAATGCATGGTATTTCTACACTAGTCTTGTTGTTCAATATTGAACAATGTTTATATTGCACTTGGTAAAAACAATGTACAAAGCATGAATAAGAACAAAAAAGAAACGTTTTGTCAGTAGAAAATAAGCCACAGTGTCTCCCTTCTTACTTAAAACAGCTAATTCTTCGATAAGTACTGATTCAATAAAATAAAATAAGATAACGATACTGATAAATGATAGCAATAAACAATTATCAAATGATATTTGAAAAATCTATATAATAGCAAATGATTATTAGATTGTATGATTACCTCATAGTAGAAATGTATATATAACATGTGTTAGCGCCCCGTCTGCTATGATATATGTATGTGTGTTATATCCGAATGAGACTTCCTCTGATTAACTGCAGTAAGGAGGATATACTTTATCACATGCTACATCTCTTTTTATTGTAAACCTTAGCGAACTGTCCGTAAATCATATCACTTGTGTACATACATATATGTAAATGTAAATGTATATCAGATATATTCGAAAATCATATCGGCAAACCCGTAGTGTAACGATTAACGAAGGCAAAACATATGATATTTTCTGACAAAGAATAATGAATGATTAGGCTGTTCCAAATTTTTTTGTTGGGGGGGGGGGGGGTGTTTTGGTACATCCAGTCTAACTTGATTTTCCGCCAAGTACGGACGGTGACAAAAGTTTAATGTTGCCAAACTTTTCTGCCTCACCCCTACATACTGCTTCTTTTACGACCATGCGTTTCCCCTGTGTACTTGCTTCACATTAGTATTAATTGCGCCTGTCGATACGTGTTGCCACGTAATGGCGCTACAGCGAACCGTAAATGTAATTTTTGCTTATAGAACGTCCATGTTAAACCTTCTCACGTCCTGTGGGACATAAAAATCACAATCAATCCTTCTCTGGATATTTCAGAAAGCGTCTGTCTGAATGGCAGAGACGTCAGATTTTCATCAGACGTCCAATCCGCGGCGGTTTCCAAATATGCATTTAATCAATTTCTGTCCACACACGCCAAAGCTTCACAATTCCAGCCCTGAGGGACTCGTACAAACGACCTCTGAAATATTGGAATTGATTTTCTCGGTGGTAGGAAGACTTTGTTCACATCATGACATTTACACGGTTGTGTGTAGGCTTAAGTTTGTGTCGTACACGATAATACCAGGTGCCTGTAAAACTCAAGTTGAAAAGGTTACCTCGAGTATTAGCTATTTCCATTGTAATACATTGTATTAGACTTACAGAAATGTGTACGACGGTGCAGGGCTTGGTTTAGCAGACAAAGTAGAATTTCTGTATCATTCATGTTTGTACAAAAGCCGACCAAATGTCTCGTATTCTATAAGTAAAAGGGATTTTGACATCTTATTGGCTTCTTTCTTTCAGAATGTCAGAAGAAGGGAAATGTGAGAATGTCCCACCCTTAGGTTTGTATGGAGTATGGGTATAGGATTCAAGAAAAGAAATACGATTACAGTAGAAGCCGCTTAATTGCACAGCTTATTTGCCAGCGTATTCTGTGCAACTATGCGGGTGGTGCAATAATACGAAGTTGTCCATACGAAGCTGGACCACACTGGTTTGAGATTTGGGGATTCAGTGCAATTAACAGAAAGTAGGATAATCCGTTGTGCAATTAACTGGCTTCTACAGTAACTGTAGTTGCATTTCAAACGTCTGAAACATTTTTTATGGAGGCGATATATAACACACTAAGGAAGTTGTTTAAGTCTGGACGCCATTGCCAGAAGTATTTAATATATGTAGATTAAATCCTTCTGGCAATCGCGATCACATCTCCTCGATTTACACTTTGAATATCTTTCGACATTCGTTTGCTGCTATCTAACAACATCAACAATTGTACTTACAGTATGAATGATTTTGTGTAATGTTTGGAGACAGTTTTATAGCATTCTGATCTTTTTTAAAGTTTATTCATGAAGTTATCATGATCATTTACATATGATAAATAGAAATGATATGTATCCAATTTCCGGTAAGAAAAAAGACACCGGTAAAAAAGATGACTGGAAGTTGGTGATAACGGATTAGCTGGAGGAAGCCATCCGATAGAAACAAGTCGTCTGTATCACGATATTAATAGAGAGTCAAGTTTATCCTCAGGCTGTACAATCCGTCATACACAGTCAAGAGACAAAAATGAATAATTCTGAGAGATAGTCAATAATAGTATACTCCTCAAAAACGTTTGATGAAACCAGAGTATTTCATAAAGTGCTTACGTTTGAATATTTTGTGTCTTACAATGAATGTTTTTCATGGGAAAGCAATATACCATTAAAGGATAAACATATTCGAAACACATCTTATGGAATTTAGTGACTCGTGCCATTATGATATAGGAAGATGCACAGATTGCCATATCTTTTTCACGGAGTTTCGGAAGGGAATCTTCGTATGGCCATACTGATTTGATTGTGTGGATGATATTCTAAAAGCACTTTAAAACTGCCACGTACAAGCAAAAAGAAATAGTGAATTGAAAAAAGGGAAAAATTGCCTTTGATATGGCTCTAAGTTGTTGAAGGTTGAGAAAATAACTGAACACACAGGACATGTTATTTGTTGGCATCCTTCTGGCTTGGGAGTCAATGGAATTTCGCGCCATGGTCTGGTCAGTTCATGGAACGAAACAATAAATCATTGTCCCATTAAATCATAAATAAAGAGGATTTTCTTCTATACGAACAATTCCCAGACAATTGGTAAGCCATCAATTTAAAAAGAAAAGTCTTTATTCATGTTCTGTCTCCTCTCAGTTTGTCTGACTTTGCTCAGGATTCGACATAACTATAATTCGTTTTCCGATATCTTTTTGCAATTTACGGTTTATGTTTTCTTATTTTGGGTGATGTACAGTATGGCTTCAAATTTTCTTTGGGGGGGGGGGAGCGGACGAACATTGATGTCCTCCCTATAATCAAGTCAGTCTCGCCATAGCGTTAATAGAATCCTGTCACACCCGGGGTTTGAGAGATTTCCAGGCACCCGTACTGGCCTGCCCTGCATTACTTAACCTATAATGTGTACCTGACAATGTCAGCGCGGTCGGCAAGGCGCCATCCTTTCACTACTGTGACCAGGGATTCAATTACTTGTTGTCAGAAAAGGGTCGGCCTTCTGACCGCACTAAATGTCACAGGCTTCCCCGACGTTTTCCTAATCTTTCATAATGTTGATAACGCCAGCATCAGTGCATCCAGCCTTACTGTAGCTGTATAAGGAGTGCCTCTCCTGTATAGCAGATAATTGATCATGCTAGGGGCACATTTCCAAACCGGTGCCAGGCAGGGCAGTTTATGGGAATGAAAAATACTAGTATTATAAAAGAGACCAAAACAATCAAAACAAATAAATATCAGTGGTGAGCATAATTTTTACAAATTTTTGGATAAACACTTTCATTTTTTTTCGCTCCCACAAACAGTCCAGCTGGGCCCGGTACAGTTTTGGAATTCGAAGTGCAACCTTGGCATCATGTACGTCCACAGGGCATCCTACCAATGGATTAGGACGTACATAAGGGTGCACAAGTCATGGATACACAACTGTCTCAACTGTCTAAACCTTGGGTCGCCATCATATCCACATGTACTGCACATGTATGGCAGCGCAGTTATGCAATAATTAATGACTGCGTACAAAGTTTTGGCATCCAACCAACCGTTACTGTCCGTGCCGTTCCCCGACTGGCCATGTTTTATTGGAATGATGACCTTTTGACCTTATGGCCATATGGAAATGCACGACAGGAGACAGTTGTCGGTGTAGAGGATAAGTTCTCAGACCCTATTGGCCTTATGGACAAATAAGACACCAAAGGAGTTAGCCGGCCAAAAAAATTACTGTTAGCAACAAGTCGTGAACTGTAGTTTTTGGTCGGCTATCTCCTCTGGCACGTTATATGTCCATTTGGCCAATTTCTACTATGTGGAGTCTGGTGGAGGCTAGTCAAAGGGGGCAGACTTTGCCATATCGCATGTACGACTGATCTCCAAGCAGATGTAACAGTTAACAATCTTGTCTGGAGGGAATTTGTAAAAACGCACACCTCCAGAAAATCTACAAAGCACTGCCAACATACGCTTCAAAGAAGTCCAACTGCTAAATCTGCTTGGAGATTTATGTATTATACATAAATATATACAAGTATTTGATTAGCTGCGTAGTGAGCATTAAGTATCTCTCATTATGAAATTTCATCATTTCTATCCACTCACTGTCTATCTCAAGCGTGATATTCGTTCGTGCAATATAAATTGATTTAGTCCATTACCATCAATCATTTTTCCGATAATCGCTCTATAGATGTTTTATCTTTTCATCTCCATTATATCAAGATTATTGCTGTACTTTGCATTGTTACTCCACCGTGCATATCCTTTATCTATTAAAAGTGTAGAGGAAGAACTGTAGCCATGAAAATGTGTCAGGATGCCCCTTGTTCATTGTGTAGAAATAAGATCTTTGTGTCTGTGTAATACTGCGGAGGGGTGGGTAACCGGTCCAGAAAAACCGGACCTGAAGAAAATCAGTAGACCGGATGTTAGACCAGCTCGAAAATTAATAGATAATACCGGCAGGCGTTCATGTGTTTTAGGGCTATCAGTCTAAGAAAATAACAAGAGTGAAGAGTTGAGAGTAGAGAAGAGTTGATGGTCATGTTTACCAAGCTTCTACAGTCAAACTTGGTCTAAAACAGAGGCAGTTATGTTGTTTACATGACTATAGGATTTTTTCTACAGGATTATCATAAAACGCCAGTGGACATCCAATACACCACAAAACAGAATCTTTTATAGCAAGATGGACCGGTACCATTATGTTTTGAGTATCACCCATTCACAAGTTTTCACAGATAATTAGGTCCAGGGACCTGATCCTCTGGACCTGGACCGGACCTGGACCTGAATTGTCTGTAGCTGTACCCACCCCTACTGCGGAGTGTGTGATCGTTTCCCCATCACATCGGTGATAGATAACGTACGCTGGTAGATGCTATGTGATGTACGCGGCGCCGGCTTCATTAGCGAGCGTCATGTCGGTGTTATGTGCATGATATAGGATCACGATTTCAGTGCCAAATAAAGCTAACGGCGTCATAAGTTGTTACTACAGTAGGCTGCATAAGAACTAGCGAGCCTTCACGGTATTGTGTAAGTACTCTGTGCAAATAGTCTTACACGAGCCAGCGTCAAAAAACATTGTCTTAAACAACAAAAAAGGCCTGATCTAATCACGGAATGACGGGTAGAATATCTTTAAAGGTTTTTGATTACCAATCCATCCAGGTAAAAATCAGTTACTTACGTATTGATTACAACAGTATGAGGCAACCATCAAAACATACTTCCCTTGCACGTAAGCAGTTCCTGGCTCTAAGGTAAAGCTACATTGGTCACGTTCCAAACCACACTCACAATTCACCAAATATCATTTTACACTAGCCTGGAGTCCACTCTTGTTAGCTTTGGTCCGTTTTGGGGTAACAAGACTGGACTCCAGGCTACTATGAAACCATCCCACCTTACAATTTGTTACGCACACAAAGACAAATAATCAAACAAAACACTAAATGAATTCAATACCTCTTTTTTCACGGAGGTAAAATGACTGCATGGTGTGTGGATTAGTTTTATAAGTTATAGCTAGTACATTTGGTAACTCGTGTTCACGGGTGTTGATCGTAATAGTTAGGAGAAGTAAAGTGATCTGGGAGCTGCCCTATGATCTTCGTGTGAAGCCAATAAAAACCTCCTTCCAACACTGTATACGTCATTGATTGGTGCATTTTACATTCGTAACAGTGGGGTGATCACAGCATTGCCTTGTACCAAAAATGGACTTAGCATGGCCATACGGAACATTACCTTCTAATGGGACCCGAAGTGATTTTGAGCACAGGTCGTTCATTGACTGTTTCCCATTTGCGAAGATTGGTATGGGTTTAGAATTATCCTATAAATTCAGTATTGCCGTGCGAAGCAACCCCTCGGAGATAAAGATTTCATGAGTATAGCAACCACCAGGTGATAGTAACGGATAGCTAAGTACCTGGCGGTTTTGGTCTTTCAAAAACGCTGAATTGAAAATGGAACTATGGTTGCGAAAGCGGCTCGCAGGGAACATCTTAAACTATGATTTAAACTAAGTGGTTGAAAAGCCATTTATTCAAGACCTAGTTAATAAATGTAAAAGGATATCTAGATCGTTGTCTTCATGGCTGACAAGTTTAGATTTGTGTCAAAATACCAGGAATCGGTGTGGATGAAAGGATGTTTTATACCATATTCCTATTCTTCGTTGACACGCCCATTCAACTAGGGCGGCGACCTCGCCTCGAGTTTGATGGGGAAAAAAATTTTAACCATTGAGTTTTTTAGTCAAACTTTTACATCTGTATGACATTTCAGTTATAAATTCAAGGCTTACACAAATCCAACCATGGTCGCGGCGAGGTCGCAGTGCTATCGCCGCCTAGTCTAATGTAGGTCTGTAAGAGCTGTTTAGACAAGTCACCGCTTAGCAAAAGTTGTTTCAACTGCAAAATCGTTATAAAGACGGTTTTCAAGATCACAATTCTAAAGACTCGCTGTCTTCTTCACGTCAGCAGAGTGAAGTATGAGCATGTGGGTGGTTTAATCAAAACGCAATGCCGCTCTTATTAAAACAGGTTCATTCCTTATTGCACAAAAGTAAAGACACATATCTCCATTAGACGAAAATATATCAAATTGTTATTTAGATTTCTATGAGCAACTGAGTTGATTCAAATATGGTCAACCCCTACGTGCATTGTGCGTCCGTCAGAAACAATAACCAGTCCCCTGACTCACTCTTTATTATTGTAGGAAGCTTGAAATCATCAGTAGCTCATATAAATTTGAACAACAAAATGAGATATATCAGTCTCAAATAAATACATACCTTTCTCTTTATTCCGAATCCCGACTCATCCTATAAAAATGAACCTGCTATCCATGATACAAATGTCGCCGTACCTGTGATTGACGTGCCTAGCGGTACCTGCGGTGACCTAGGGGTCAGGGGTCAGGCCTTGTAATAACGCCTCGAACATTACAGGGTTTCAGACGACACCAGACATTAAGCCTGTCCCTTTCAACACCCGCTATAATGATGCTTTCTAAATGCTACTAAAGGAAAACGTTAATGGAAACTCGAACCTCGGCAAGCCAAACAAGCACAATTACCCCCATTCCGTGACAATACTTAACTACGCAGGTAGTCAATTTTGGTTGAGCCACATTTATGCGTTGTTATATGATTCTGAATTGATGAAAGCATTCCACTCTAAAAAAAGCGATTCTACATCATAGAAACATTAAAAACATTATGGTTTCCTCACGTTTCAAATAGCAGGGGATATTTTAGTATGGGAGAAAGGAGCAAAGGCTAATTGGAAACCTAATGTTATTCTTAGTGTTACTTTGTAAGAGTGAAGATAGAATGTTAAAAATCCGTTATTCTGTCGTTTTCCTAACTACTACCACGACTGTTGCTGGGTCAAATTAAAGACTGTGAACATTGTTCTGCAAAATCCCGATATAATATCATCATAAAGTTAAAGCTATTCATGCCAAAGCCAAAAGGGTCGTATCTCTGCTATACTTAGAACCTAGTCTTGTCCTATTCATCTTCCTACAAAGAGCCTCATCCGCGGCTTATACAATATACCTCGGGGAGGCTCTGCTCAACTGTTTCCACTTTTGTGCCCTCCATAGCTAACCAGCCGTCATCCAATCACAGAATCGGTTATACCTTGAAAAACAGGTTGTGGCTCTCCTGTTAGAGGCCGCGCCCACAAGCGTGTAAACCTCAGCCCGGAGTACAAGAGCCACCTCATTCAGCATATCAGGGCACGCAGTAGAACCTTGATATTCATAACACGAGTTTTAAAGACCATCTTTCTTCATTTAACTGCTGACAAGTTTGGTCCAACTTTCATAGTTGTATCAGATAGTCACTGGAATAAATGTTTAGGAAAATGGCAATGCACTACAACATTTTTCATTTTCCCAAAACATTTTTCACTTAGTAGACATAATTGAGAGGTGATGAGCCATGCATGAAAAGTCCGCCAAACGCCTACCGTGGCGCGGCTCTCGCTAATCTTCCCATCATCGTCTTCACATCAGGAAGGATGGCCACGTTTTTGTATGACCTGAAGCATCAAAGTCTACTCTTTTTCTCACGAACTTGCCGGAAGGGATTTACAGTTCGTGATAAGTTTTGGACTTTGCATTTCCCATACGCCATGCATCAAACAAGCATTTTCGTGGCCGATTCTCGTAAAAACGGCATGTAATAGCAACTGGTTATTCAGCACCATGGCAAGGGTAATGGCTGGCAGCAAAGGAATGTCATAGTTTAGCATTGGTTCATTGCAACTCGTACAAAGCTATGTTTGTTATATCCCAAAAATTATAGGAGGGAAAACCTTAATGTCTGATATGCTACCTCCAAGCAGAATAGACAATAACTCCTCCTATCTCTTGCCTATTTATATCTACCTTCATGGAAAGGAAAAACATTATTTTTGCTCCGTTTAATCTTCTTCTTCTCCAAACAAAGGCCATATGCTGTCACCATAGCTATTGTAGCAGACAACCCGTAATGGATAAATTGTAGAATAAGTGGCAGAACATGGCTGTCCACAATATATAATATGATAAACAGAGCAGTAGTTTGTTAGGCTAGATCGCGTTAATCAATTATAAAGTAGAAGGTAAACATTAAATATTTAGTCTAGTTTTGGTCTTGTATTTTTTTCTGGTCGGGGTCGTGACGTTTTTTTGTCATATTGTGCGAGTAGAACTTATACTGTGTATAATTTATTGCCCTGTGAGTTGCATCCGAACACATTTCCAGACTGCACAATATGTCCAGGACCAAACAGCTTGACAAAACTTCCGTGATGTGTTAGTGCTTTATTAATACCAGCTGCACGCAAAGGGAACAAACTTACAATAACACACTATTCTCCAGCATACAGACCTCAGGGGTCTGCGTCATCCATGGAAGAGAACGCATCAGCTAGGCCATGCCCAAGGCACCTACTCTAGCGAACATCTTCTGATCTTACAATTCACAGTGGACCTATATTGCGTCGACGAAAGAGAAAGCGTAATTACGGGGCCTTTCATGTTGTACCAAGGGTCTGAGTCTGGAAGGGAGGGCGTCTGATGAAAGTGATGTGCGTGGTGAACTCAATACTTTATCGGCGGGAAGGTGGAAGATGTGCACTGACCTAGACATCACCCCTTACTACAGACCAGCACACGCTTCAAGGCCCACGCGCGGGTTTACTCTTTGAAATTCTCCAAAGCGAATAACGGAACAACTGAAAAGTTATCCATTGGTATAAATGAACTTCACAATTCTGATCCCAAACTATTAAAAGCACAGACAAAACAACAACGTTGGCGGGATTGTATTATTCATATTAAAGTTTAAAGTTTATTGCAAATTCATGCCCATTGGGCTAATTGCAAGAAAAGAATGACTAATTACATGAGATGAATAAATGTGGTCTGAATACATGTAGATAAACTAAATTCTAACATACACATATTAAGTGGATGAATATACATACGATACATAATGGGGTACTAAGTCTACGTAACTATTACAGGGTTTGACTTCTTTCTTGAAGACATTTGAAAATGAAATGCCCCATGTGTTCTATAATAGATTGATCCCTTGATGTTAGTAGGAAGAGAATCTTTTGTGGCGTTTTTAACAATGAAAATGTTGGTGTGATTTCGGTCACTCTATCAAATAGCCTTTTTCTTTCGGCTTCGAATTGGGGGCATTCACAAATAAAATGTGTTTCATTTTCAACTGCATTCATTGTGCACTGCTTACAAATTCTTTCTTGAACAGGTAGCTTTTTGTATCTTCCTTTCTCTATTTCTAACGGGTGCGAACTAATTCGTAACTTACATATTGCTGAGCGGTAATCATAATCATTATGGTACAAGTAGTTTTCCATGTCATATGTTGTTTTTAAGTTTTTGTAAAATCTAAGTTTTCCTTCGTCTACAGATAACTTGTAAAAGAAAGTTTGAGTATACATGTCATTCAACCTTCTCCTTAACAATGCACATGAATAACTGCTGTCTATGATGTCGGTATTCCAGATGTATGAGTAGCCGCTGTTATCAAGTACTTCCTTTACATGATGTATCCAGTTTTTCCTGCGGCTGTTCTCTGGTAAATAATGTTGTGACTGAAGTGCATCTACTTGTAACGGATGTGAAGACATATTTAATTGTCTGAGTCGAAGCCAATATTTGACTATACGGACTGAAACATCTAGATCAACTGGGTATATACCAAGCTCCGCTCTACACGCCGAGTTACTAGAACTTCTTTGTACTCCAAGAATATTTTTACAGAATCTATTCTGGATTATTTCAATGGGACAGTTATCATTCAGATAATCCTTGCCCCAAATCTCACAACCGTATAACATAATGGACTTGATACATGCATCATAAATTCTTAACAAGGCCTTCGGAGATAGAGATGAACGGAATAATGGCTTGAGACTAAAAAGAGCTTTCCGTGCTTTTTGGGACAATTGCTTCTTGGCGGTAGTAAAAGTGCCTGACGAAGACAGTGTCAAACCTAAATAACAATAAGAACTTGTGATTTCGATGATCTCCTGGCCAAAGAAAAAGCTGACGTCCTTGAACAGGCGTCCTGTTTTGTTGAAAATTATAACTTTTGTTTTTTTCAGATTAACTTGTAATTTCCAATTTGTGCAGAACATGTTAAGTTTGTCCAGAGCACCTTGTAGTCCCTTTTCAGTCTCTGAGAATATTACTACGTCATCCGCGTAAAGTAAACATGAGACAAACAAATTGTGTAATATTGGAGGTGCACAGTCAGGATTATCTAGTTCTTTAACAAGGTCATTTATAAACAGGTTGAACAGGGTGGGGCTGAGATTGCAGCCTTGTCTTACTCCTTTGTACGTACTGAATAAGGGAGTGAGACCTTCGGAGGTTTTGACACACGTTTGAGGGTGAGAATACATAGTTTTGATCAACTCATAGAATTTGCCACCTATCCCTGTACTAAGCAGTTTATAGCGTAGGCCTTCTCTCCAAACACTATCAAAGGCTTTTCTAAAATCTATAAAACATGCATATAAACGTTTGTTGGAGTTAATGTACTTAGATGTTAAAGAGTCAACAACAAAAAGATCTAGGCCTTTCTAATTAACACTATGTTCTGACACTTTTGAATAATCCTTTAACTAAAGACGAAATCATCTTTAAGTAAAAGAATAACGTTACATGTTTTTGAAAAACGAAGATCAATGTCGGATGTCTGGTCAGCAGACAACTTGCGTCTACAGACTGCCTGAAATTCAGTCACGTAGATCTCACGTTAATGGTACAAAATCTCAATACAGCAGATCCCAGGCGATCTATTATCATCACGATACAGGAAGTCTTAGGTTAATTACATCCCTACAGCGGTGGTCTGCAAACAGCCAAACCATGCACTTTCCTACCCTCTGGTCTAACCTTGGCACTCCCCACAATTTACCGCTGACCCTGTTGAATTACCAACGCCTTTCTCCACCCGCACACAGTTGTGTCTTGCGAACAAATCAAGGAACGCTAACTGGCTATTTCAGAAAACCCATTCTCTGGGGGTCGAAGCAGAAAGACTTAGATTGTGATTAACCTCCAAATTGTCTATTGAGGTGGCCATTAGAATGGGGAAGACTACTGCATTAACTCCAAATTTGAATTCAATTTGAAAACGTGGCGGGGCGTGCCGATGGTTGATTGTCGGGTCTACTTCGTGGTTAGATGATTCTATTTCCACTAATTTCCCCGTTGATTGGCCTTTACGATATCAGAGAGTGTCCACCGGACCTGCAGGCGCCTGGCGGCCGTGGGGCTTTAAATGATGGGAAGATAATAAGAACGCACGGCCATAACCTCTATCTCTCAGACGTCCAAATCGTCACATCAGCCATGTTATCCTGCCGTTATCACGGTCGTTTTAGTGTCTGGCATCCGACCCAGATTCAGCAGGCTGACAACTCACAATTACGAACTGTGCTCAACAGTATCATCTGGATGGGTATAAAGATACGATTTTGAGCTATAAAGACTGCATTCCCAATTGCCAATATAACAATAAATCAAAGTGTTTCTATTTGAATCCTCAAAAAACTATATGTGCCAACATTAGAGCTTCAAAGTTCCATATATATATATATATATATATATATATATATAACGCTAGATTCACAAGGCACCACTGTGTTAGGATGTCGCCTCTGAGAAATCGATATGGATATCTAAAAGACATAGTGTGTTATGCAAGAGGCATTCAGCGGCTACGGCCCTTTTTACTGTACGCTTTCACTTTACTACCCTATCTCAATAGAATACTTTTATTCCTTCGCCAACCTGTCTAATACCATAGCCATGGCCATACGTTATTCCGAGTGGCATCGTCTGTGGCAAGTAAATGGACCTTCGCCCGTTATCATACGGAGACCGGAAAGTTTTTGGTTCATGTTGGGGAAACAGGCGCATTCTGACAAACTTTGCCATTACCGGATTAGACATGGAGACCCCGAGTACTGCAAGTCATTCATCATTGACGAGAATAGATAAGGGTTAAGCTTGGGTATAGACGTTTATAAACCCTCACTCGTCGGAGAGGAGAACGTCAATGAAAATGGCATTTTTTTGTTCATTTTGATCAGCTAATCGGGTATCTCACACCACAGATATTTGCACAGTGGCGCGCAGCGGTGAACATCCTTTTATCACTGCAGATCTCTCTTTTGATGAGTTTTTTATCATCTTATGTTGTTTTTGATTGAATGGCAACACTGTGATGTTCAATGAAGTATCGAAACTGCGAAAATGACATTATGGGTGTGGCCATTTTGTTTGGCTTAATACTGAATGCGTCGCACGTCAGTGAGACGGCAAGGGAAAATTGGCACACTGTCACAGTTGCAAAGTTGCCGCAATTTTCTCGCGAAACTTAGCGCAGCCCAGTGAGATATCCGCTTAACGCCGATCCCGATACAAAACTTTCCTTCATTTCAAGTTTTTCAACAAGAGCTTGCGAACTTCGGCTGAAATGTTACCTGAGACGAGTATTTCTCTGTTGGTCTTGTACACTTTGGACTCATTTAGAACCACTTATTCTTTCGACATGAAAAATGGCACTTCGAACCAACAAAGGTAGTAAAATTAATGTGTTCGGGGACTTTCTAATCGTTTCCTCCAAGTGTGGACCTACACTCCCCTAAAGGCCACTCTAGATATCCGCCGACATGACATCACCGGCAGGACGTCGACAACGATTCATAATTATGTCGACGAATGTTAGACATCCAGATAATAAGATATGCCAAATAGCAGTTAATCCAATTGGTACTTGAGAGACACCAAGAAAGGAAATATTCAAATTCAAGCTCCAAAATGGGTGTGACCGTCATAATAACTTCCAGCCAATCTACAACACTGGTCCAGGGTAAAACTAGACTTCCAATGCTTCAAGTATTCTATTACACTATTTGTACCTTACACCCTGGTAGGCTGCCACCCAGCAATATCCACATTATTGTGTCCACACGCTAAGACAAGCAAACACACCAACGGATTACAATACCTCCATTTTGGGGGGGGGGGGTGTAGATGCAAACGTCAACGTCGCTAATGCATCATTCAAGTGACGCAGTAACATAATGAATATCACGTCCCTCTTATAGAGTTAATGTTTCCTTAACATGTGGTATCGTCTGTCGGTTTGGCTACGAACAGTGCTCTAATATGAGCTCGAGAATGCAGCTGCCATTCAATTGACGACATCAATGCCGACATTTGGTAAATAAAACATTAAATCAAAATGGGTAATATTTCTGAGCTGATTGCATTTTATTGACTTATGTCGCGAAATAGCAGACAAGAGGAAAAAGATGATAAACTTTTCAGCATATAATGAAAAGAAGCCAACAGACAATGCATGTTTTATAGCAATCAATATATTCTTATCACAGGTATGCTGAACTTTACATTAATGTTTGATAGATTTTACAATGTTCGAAATGTCAATACCGTCTTTATTGCCGGGTATAACTACGATTTAATACCTTTGTCGGAACATTCGCACAGTTCTTACAAGAATACCAATCATTCCGTAATTGTAAAGAAAATCATGACCAATATAGGTATTAGCCGACGCGACACCAAGAAAGAGAAGTTACTGACTTTCATCCAAACAGCACATAAAATGACCTCTCACTAAAAGGAATTTGTAGATCAGTATTACTCTCTTGACACAAAAAAGGACAGCCAAACAGTAAATTTCGTCCACACGAGGTTTTCTGCATGCGAATGGATGCACTATTAGAACTGCATTGTTTCAGTCGTTTGGATTTCAAGTTGCGATGTGCCTAGAATATTCGAATACCTGATCTTAATTGTTCGGACTTTCAGATGCACTGAAGACTACAGGTCGTTCCTTCCCTAGACATCCATCTTATTTGTCGTCTGATGTTCCAGGTCAATCGTCTAGAAGATGTTTCTTTGTCTCAAAACCTCGCAAGTTTCTTAGACGTTAGCTGCCAAAATGGTGTAACAAATGATGTGTTGATGGGACCTTACCTGTTAAACACACGGCACGCTGAGCGTCATAACTCCCTGGGAATCACCCAATCGATCATGGTAATTTATGCCGCCAGCCCTTTATCATCCCTGAAGAGTAGAGTAATCGCTACATTTGTCATCATTTGTCGGAAGGAAGACTCATGGCTCGCTCAAGGTTGAGTTATGGACCTTAACTGGCTATCGAAACCTTATGTAAGAAAGTACAATTTGGGCATTATGTTCGCACTGTGCAGGTTTGAGAGACAAAAGACTGTGTTAACTTTTAAAGAGCAAGGTAAAGGTGTTTTAGAAATAACAATTATGACGAATATGTAAATTTTGTACACTCAACCACGGCAGAGAATGATGCGCACTTCATCCTAGATTGCAATATGTATGTTAATGACAGAAACACGCTATCTATCTCTATATAGAAAGTTAATCCTCTCACTTAAGATATATGAGTAGCAAGGACAAATTATGTTCCTCATCCGCGTAGATAAACCAACTGTAGCTAACCCTTCACAATCCTATATTTGCACCATCACCAAGAAGTGAAAAGATGCCGGACCTATACCTCAGACTGCTAAACTCGTATCCACATGTTCATGTTTGTAAATGCACTTAGCTTAGTAGGACAAAATGTACTTGTATGTAGATCTCCATTCATCAGTCAGCATCGTCAGCATTTTTCGCACACTTTTCCAGAACCTGTTCCTCCTTCAATTTTTGAAACGCAGCCCTCCACTTTGTTAGCCTGGACACCATCACATTTCTACCGGGGCTCTTTTACATTCGCTGCCCAGACGATTTTTTTCAGGGCAGCAAGTGTAAGGAGCCCCTGTAGTAATCGAATGGTACCCTGGCTGCAACTTTATCTCGAAAACCCCAGCATTAGACCCCGCCATCATTGATTCATCCGCTGTCTTACGGTACTCGGATTTATTGCAAAGAGTATATGTTATCAGATCTTTCTGGTCTCTTATATTTCTTTCGCCTGGATAACTTTGGGGCTGCATGTATAATAGTGATCCCACTGCGATCTATTCAGTGCCGTCTGCGTCACAATTGACTGATTGTAAAGCAGTCACCTGTGGCAAAATTACTGTGAAGTCGCTGACTCATTTCTAGTCAAATAGGCAGAAAACATTACAACTTTGCGAGGGATCAATCTAAACTTGGGGAATGTGACGGGTAAATGAATGGTGTTCCTGGGCAGTAGTTAAGCCTCTCATATGTAACTTGGAAAGAGTCCAGGCTTGAAAGATTACCCATAGTAGTGGGATGGAAGAAATTTGAGCACATATAAGCGCATCGACTGCCACGAAACCGTCCGCGTCATCAGTTTTCCGGGACTATGATGTTTGGGGTGACCTTTCTTGTTCAATAGAACTTTCAGAAGCCAAGCTCACATGACCTGACCACAATGTGGATGGATCCATTTCGTGTGAGCCAGACGAGAGCAGGCCCCTGTTACAAATAACACAGAGTACCACTGTAAGGCTAAAATTGGACTATTGCTGTCACACCAGGGTTGGAGCTTGATCCCCAAAGCTTCCTTACATGTCTCAACAGGGTACACATCCGCATTACCAATTGTTTTTGGACGAGACCTGTTTGCCCTCTCTCAAATGAGTAATGTAGCAAGTTTGGTGTTACTTTATCGCTATTTCATGTGGCCGCGGTAACGCGCGGTTACTAGTACTCCATTCACCCGGACGGGAGAACTGGCGTATCCCCGTCTTGTATTTAGCTATAGCTAGAAGAAAGGATATACCACCCCGTAAGGGGCGGTATATTTACGGGGTGGTACAACCCCAACCGTGCTGTGATGCACCGTATGACTATAACTATGAATGACGGATACTCCGCTGAGGTTCTCACTTGTATCCCAACTCCGAAGTTCTACATTAAGGACATGTTTTTTCCACTGCCACTACCATCTTTTGACCTCCATATTTCACTTACTAGGAGGTAGTGTAACTCAAACATTTGAGAGACCCACAATGAGTATTGTTTTGTATAGTAAACAAGATAAAAGATTGTAATCCTCTCTAGCTATTGCCTTCCTTTGATAGAACTTTCAAAAAGTAAACAAACAAACAAATAAATGATGAACGGATAGACAATATACAAAGTACCAGTATGAATTGACAGAAGTACATATACTACATGATCCATTCTGTACATGAGACGCCTGGAGCCATATAACAAGTGGAGTCACCAATCACAACTCAATTGAAGCCTTTAGTATGTGTGTTCACGGCGTGAGCTCGCATCAAGACTGGTAATAGTCTCGTAATACCCTTCTGGAGCCCAGTAAAAACACCGTCCGTATTATTTCCTGCCGACCAGTGGGGAAAGTAATCGATTGAGGGATCTCTGCCATGATAGCTTCCGCACAGTCTTTTCTCCCGAGTGAAAGTTTATCGGGCTTCTCTGTCATAAAAACCTTTCAACCTAAAGATGCAATCTAAACACATTTTAACGTTTCTGTAGGAGGTCGACTGGAAGGGTTTTATAGGGGACCGTCAACGTCACTGGCTCAATCTTATAACCGCTTTATTTTCCCCACCCCATTATAAAGACCGGAATCAATCAACTACTTCTGTTGTCCAAGCAAAGACATTTATTTTTTACGGAAATGCATATAAACTCGTCTTGACAATGATGAAAGCTTTTCAGGTAATGAATGATTTTAGATACGTTGTACCGAAATAAAGAAAGGTCACAAATACATTATACTGTGTGTGTGATTTATGATTTTACATATACCTGAAGTTGAATTGAAGGGAATACAACAAAAGATTGCCGTGGTCACATTTCCTAGACGATTTGGCGCTGACAGAAAAGGTGTAAACATTGAGGCATTTTGTCTATCTAGCGGGTAAAATCCTGTGGGGTGCAGTCATTTTGCCGTCAGGGCTTATATACGTGTTCAAATAGTGAAGTAAGGCAGAATATATGTCATAACATCATTTTACTGCAGTTCAAATGTGCTTTGACTCCTGTTGATGTAGATAACGAAGAAAACCACGCATCACCCAAGCAAGTTTTCAGCCTAAATCTCTAGTAAGTGCCCGATAGATTGGACAATAAATTACGAAATGCCACATGGGTGGAAACTGCAAAAGGGTAATGGTGATCTCTAGACGGTAGTTTTATAGTGAACTGACGCCAGGAATGGCGTTTTCATGCAGGGAACACATTAATCGAACGTTTGAATATGCCTGCCTGTATAGACGAGTCAATTACTGCTCCAGCTTTTCTGAGGATTACGCAAGCGCCGAGAAAATATAACGATTCAGTACTGCAATAATCGATAAGATCGGAATATAAAACAGGATATGAGACGCTTTCCGTAGTTATAAAAAAACGTAACGTTGATATGATATATTCAGCAATATCATCATCGAGCCTGCCAACATGTTTTGTCGTCATGTTCCATTTGATATTCACTTACCCAAGCTGAGATACATGTATCTGTTTTTCAGAGGGAATCACTCTACCAGTGCCATCACATCATCTCAGCTTCAACGCACGTTAAAGCTGGGGGTGGGGCAGCTAGTTAGAATAGCCAGGAGGTCCTTCAGACGACCTGATTGAACTCAGGCATAGCTGTGTCAAAATTCTAATCTATGTAATGGATGGAAAACAATGAGGAAGAGAATGATGCTTTGGCCTTTACACATCGATATGCACTTATCATTCCAATATGCAATAGAGACGCCGCATCGCATAATAACCTCCATTCCCACCAGGGCTGCGACCTCGCTGAGATTGTCGTGCGAACGAGTGATTGACAGAGCGCACAGCTAATTTCAGACATAAAAGCGAATCGTTTTACGCTTTGTGTGTTTTTGTCTGTTCCGTCATACTTTAACATTTTACATAATACATGTATTTCATTGTGAAGAGAACTGTTACACAAATGTAGGTTTAGGTCTCAACGAGCCTGCAATGAGGTCACAGCACGATCGCCGTCTAGTGGAATGGGGCTGTACGGGAAATGTCTCTTGAATGTATGCAAGTCATGTACGTGTTCTGTACTTCTCTCACGGCAAAGAAAAGGAGAATATGCATTGGAAAGAATTTAACTAAGGGGTTAGACATTCGTGGTTCAAACCTTTGTACATCTGTAGCAGCCAGAGTGCAGTAGAACCATCACCATTCTTGTCTGTAACTGGAATATTGCACATTTATATATCGTTCCTCCCCTCTGCCTTATGTCGCCCAGCACTGCTGTTAAACACTCGCACACCAATTTTGCTATTCTCCCCCTCAGTGCGTGTGTCACTGATACATTACTGTATCATGTGTTGTCCCATCTGTTCGGCTCAGTTATTGATTGTAGACCTACAGAAGTCATAACCGGTAGGAATGAAGTGTATAAATATTTAAAAAGGTACTCTTGATACATGAGGGAATGTTTCGGGTTTTAGATAGACGCTGTAAGCCATTCGATATCTGCCCCTTTTTGGCACACAGCCTTCTGTCGGAGTCTCTGGCAATACTCTGGGGCACTTTCTTTCACAAAGTTCGCCTCTCACTGTCGGCGTGTTTCATCTTGTCGTTGAACACGAAGTACGGTCGTTGGTCGTCCATATGCGGGTATTTGAAAGTGCGTGCGGGTTTTTTTATCATGCTTTTACGTCGCAAGAAGGTTATGTTTGAGTGGTGTGCGTATGTTTGTATGTTATGTGGTTGAATAACTCATTAAGCTATGAATGTATGTCACGAAATTTGGTGTATGGTCAGATCTTCTACCAAAGACTAGATTTTGCCCGACACACCCACCCACACCCCCTGCCCACCGGCGGTTTTCCTTGGTGCTGTAGGAGAGCGTCCGTTTTTTCTCTCGTGTTCTACACAAGCTATGGTCATCAATTTCTGGAGGTAGATAGTTCTTGCACGGTAGTATGTAGGTAGCTTTCTTGGTCACTTTGCACGAAGTTATATATAATTTTTATTCTATCAGCAGAATCAATAAAGAATTTTTAGCTTTTGCTATACCACTAGCTTCGAATATGCGATTGATATTCTCACCAAAACTTGATGCACTTCGTGTCGTTCTTCCTGGCGGTCCACCGGAAGTCCACCCGAACCATTTCCTGTCTGTCCGTGTGGGTGACGGCGTTCATGGAGCCGCAGCCGGCCATCTCCTGGGTCCCCCCGGGCAGGGGACCGCGGAAGGTCCCCCTGAAGATGCCGGGATCGTCCTTGGCTGTGGCCTTGAGGGCGAAGCCTCGAAACGGCGGCCAGTTCTCTGTAGTGACGATGGACACTGGGGAAGACAATAGTAGCCATGAGGAATCATTACAGAAGTTGGAATCTCTCTCCCCACCTCTCTCTCTAAGTATAAATATATACATAAAAGTTATATGTATGATATATTAATATCTATATTTGTATTTGGCTTCAAATCGTCACAACCGCCAGACCGATGTTTCAAACACATTTCAGTAGTGTTTAATAACAGATAAAATGCAACTCATGTATAATCTAAAGTTTTCAATTTCAACAAAAAGGTATATGCTAATATACAAGACGACTCTACCGAAAATATGCTATAACAAATTTGTGAAGCAAATGACCCATTCCATGTCCATGTCATTAGTGATATCGAAACATTTGTAGTTCACACAGTCAGACAGATGGCAATTCTACCCTACCCAAGAACAGGTGGAAATAGACCAATTCAGAGGTTATGTTTATTTCATTTTTACTGCCATCTTCTACAACACGCCAAAGCGAAAAATCACCATTTTCTTGAATATGGGGCATATATTTGCACGGTCACTGAAGACCGATTGGACCGGATGGCTTCCCGCTCAGTTCTATACATCCGGTGACGACGATGGCCACGGGGAATGGTCTAAACTCCAGGAACTGCCGCGTTCAATCGCCGTAAAACGGGCCATATGGCGCCTTCAAAGCCTGCATGTCAGAAGATGGGCATCATTTATGTCAGCTTTGATAGTGAAAGATGGACCATTTGAACCGTAATTGTTGTCTAAGCGAGGCTTTTAAAATTTGTATTGGACAAAAGTGCTTTTTCGGCGTGAGTTACAGGAGAGAGGGGTGGGGAAAGGTAACGTTTTCTGACAGGAGATAAGCACAAGTAGTGATGGAGGAGAAAAGTTACAAAGGTACCCGCATGCAGCCATTTGTCCGGACATGGCACCAGGCCAGCGGTAAAAAAAAGTTGCCAATATGCAACACGAAGAAATTTGTCGTTTGTCAGTTTTAAGATAAGCTTTTGCATTTCTCAAGGCGTTTCACCTTAAGGGTCGTAACCTGAGGAGCAATCACAGTGTGGACTGATCTGGGGTATGACGTCAGTTCAGTGGC
>NC_049984.1:11227662-11230319 GCF_000003815.2 Branchiostoma floridae
CCTTTACAAATAGACGCACTACTCTGTCAACAAAATGCTACCTTTAAACAATCATAAGAAAACTTGGCTCCAACATGTAAAACAAATACTTGATGATAATGGTTATTCCTATCTATGGAACTATGCTCACTCTAGAATAGACAACAAACATATTTGTACATTGTTAAGGAAAAGACTGTCAGACGTGTATGTCCAAACCTTTTTCCAGCAATTGTCTAAAGATAACGGCAAACTAAGATTTTACAAACATATCAAAACCGAATATGCCATGGAAACCTATCTATACCAGAACGACGCTGACAAGAGATCCAATGTATGTAAGATAAGAATCAGTGCTCACTCACTAGAGATAGAAAAGGGTCGTTATAAAAAAGTGCCAGTTCAAGATAGATTGTGTAAATACTGTGCGACGGATGCAGTGGAAGATGAAATACATTTTATATGTAACTGCCCCCATTATGAGGACGAAAGAAACAACCTTTTTGACACAATCAAAACATTATTTCCAACTTTTCACCAGTTAGTAGACCTAAAAAAAACTATATTTCTGTTAAAATCACAGAACCCACTAATCATTAAAGAAGTGGGACTTTTCATCAGCCACTGCCTCCAAAGAAGAAGTCAAACCACCCAGTAAAGAAGTAGAAGCATGTACTTAGATAGCTGACGTGTGTGTATTTAGAATAGACACTTGTTACTTTTCACTGTCTGTATCATTGCAATTAGCCTACGGGCATGGATTTGCAAATAAATAAATAAATATAAATATAAAATATAAGACGAAGGTGACTGACTTAACTTGGTAGTCTGGCAAAGCTGAAATGTAGACAGTTTAATCAGTTTGAAATTTACCCTGAGCTGGGAAAACCAGATCCAAAGCGCTTTCGATTCCTCTGCCGCCAGACATGCGGCTAAACCACTTATTCAACAGAAGGACTCGGGGATTTTGCTTAAAACACAGGTGATCGGCGCGCGGATTGGTGAGCAAGTTTATGTGTTCAGCATAGTACTCGTACGTACACTTCCCTTTGTAGTTATGGTTACGTAGTGGAATAGTAAGCGGGACAATGCTCAAGTTAACTTGAACATTTTGGAAAAGATGATTTTTAAGTGAGCAAAATATAGTTTGATAACAAATCAAATGGACAAGAGGCATAATGATTGTTCTGAGCGCAATTTGTGCTTATCACAACAGAAATATGTCGTAGAAACCAGTGTTTTACAAAAATCTTACAACAGCTAGAGCGCTCTCACACATACAAAGTGAGGGAATTCGAAACAGTTCACAACAGTTAATCAGTACAGCAGACATACAGTCTACTAAATCTACTTTGTGTTAATCTAGATAATGCAAATCAATAAAGCAACATTGTGACTTCACGGATTATGTTCAATCAAAATATCAATCTTTTGTAGCTGTGAGAGACTCCTATTATTCCTACCGTTATACATCAGTCAACAGTCTAGTATCATGACAAGATAGACTTTTATCCCTCCATCTTGTATCAATTCCGTTCACGCCCAGCGGATGAGACAGTTTGGAACGATTTTGAAGATGGGAATAGATCGCTGAGTGATAAGATCTACCCTGCGATCAGGTTATGTCACCCGCTAATTAAATAGATACATGTGATGTCGATCCGAGTATTGACATTTGCAGGAGGTTGAAAGGACGCCGGTATCTCTGTTGGGTCCATCCTGCACCAGTGGAGAGGGAGGCAGAGGAGGCAGGAATTCCCGGAGCCAATTTTTCTTTTGCAATTGCAGCCGCACGGGAAGCTGGGCTGGGAGGCTTGATCATGGTCGCTTCATCAATACACAACAAGACATCGAAGACTACATACCTCCATGAAATATTTACTGTTTTTGTGAATGTCTTAAAACCATAGCCTAATCATGGGCTATAACAGTTGATGTTCAACAAGTTCCAGATCACCTAGGTATCCCAAATTGAGGTTAATGACTTCACCTGGCAGGCTAGCTGTCTATGGGCTATTCCATTAAACTTTCAGGAAGAGGGTGTCAACCTGTAATGCTACAGTACCTGAATACCTTCGTGACAATAGCTACCAAAAGTCATATAATGTCACCATATGGCTAACACATACACAACCAAAAACAATATCCCCGTCGGAGGCGAACCTCCTTCTCGAAAGATGCTCTTGCTATTAAATCTAGATAGGTTTAAAGATATGACTCCACAAATACACAACGGTCATTCACACAATCACAGACATTGTCAACTCTTGAACCGGGTGATCTAACGATAGATCGTCTACTTTTCGAACAGGAAATTGAAGATCTCATACCTTCGTAAAAGTTACTGTGAATTTCTTGTTGATTGTGTCCATGAATTTTTCTGCCAGCCTGTGGGAACCTACTCTGGACTCTATTTATAAAGAAGAAGAATATCTGATGGTGAAAAACATACAACACAGAGTGGCTGTCACTAAACTCCGGATTAGTTGCCACAAGTTACATATCGAAACTGGAAGGCACAACCGCACCCCTCTGCAGCATAGAGTCTGCCAATTTTGTGATTTGCAACAAGTAGAAGATGAACAGCATTTTATTTTACACTGTAAACTGTACCATAATGAACGGATTGTGCTTTATGAATATATAAGAAAAGAGTTCCCATATTTTGAGAAGTAATT
>NC_049984.1:11230865-11237617 GCF_000003815.2 Branchiostoma floridae
TTTACGAGTATCTAAAAATCCGCTTGAGACTTTATCTAAAGATCCATTTGTGACGTGCCCTAGGGCACACCACTTATCTTCCTGGACTTCATGACAAAATAAAGACGTACATACAAAATATTTACATACATGTCATGTTGCAGTTGACAGTACAGCAATTGGTAAAATTATCAATTTCCTTGAATGAACTTGAAGATTGGGGTGATCTATGAGACTGTCTGACTTCTATAACTAAAATACAGCTTTTAAGAGCAAATATTCGCTCATATTGGCCTGTTGTTAGAGTATATTTGCATGGTTAGGCCCCATTCGCATATAAGTGAAATCTGAAGAGCAACATTGCTCTCAATTCGCACGCCAAAGCAACCATGATAGTACTCGTAGAAGTGGCTTAATGCATTATCTGACAAAAGAACTTCTACATCGACGCACTCAGAAAGGAAATCTAAGAGAGAACTGCTCCATTCATGCTCACCAGTTGCCCCATAGTGAAAAAATGAGACAGAAGAGAGAAGAACATTCTTGCCAGCTGCGCTGAAGAAGCACACAATAATCCATACATTGTCTGATAAAGTCTACCGAAGATGCCCAGAGGAAATAGTTCGCAACCTCCGACGCTCGTAGTCAACTTTCCTTCCCTCCTCAGAGACTATACGAGTAAACTAGTGTATCCCATTGTTATACAACCGACCTAGAGAAGTTTGATGATAATTCTGAAACTTAAAAGATGTACAGAATGTACGACCGGCATACAATGACTTTTTGTTTGTTCGAACCTTAATTTATTGTTATTCACGAGAAGTTCACTACATGTAGGCCTGCAGGTCGCTTCACATCGATCCTAACCCAGCCCAACTGGCTATGATATCACCATTGCTACATTACAGCTAAGTCTGATGTGCTGAGCTAGAGATCCTTTCTTACATGCCACGCTACACACAGCACAGTGTACCCTGGCCGGGGCCGTATATTTGCACTTCTTTTATTACTGTTATTATTTACGGAACATACATCATGGATTTTTCAATTACTTCTAGCTTTAAATGCTTATGGATCTATTCCACACAATCCACGAGTCGGGTATTTCAACACAGTAGTATTGTCAATCAAGTCTATATTCAATGTCGTATCAACGATGAAACGTTCGTACAATGTCACTCAATGTGAAAAAAAAAACGAACCAGACAGGGTCCGCTTGGCAATGTGCTATTATCTCAGCGTCGGGTACTTTCAGAATCAATGACGGTACCGGTTAGATGAGATTCTAATAGCTTGAGATGTATGAGTGCACGGGAAAATAGACATAGCATGGAATTGAGTTCACATCAGAGGAACACGTCAATGAAATTTTACCGCTTTTCAATCGGCAAAGATAAACGTTTTCACCGCACTTATTGGTCAAGCAAATATTATGGCTGCGAATTTTACCTCATTACAACAGAAGAGACGCGCAATCGGGACATCTCGCTCAATTCATGACCCAGAAATAATCCGATAAATGACATTTCATTGAACGTAACTTCATCAGGAGAAGAAACCCGTGGGTCGACAACCTACTCCACCCTCCTCGCCCGCTTTGCGAGCGCCACAAATTAATCTGTCCGTCCTAAATGGACGCTTTGCTTAATGACACACGGCGCGTATACACTACACGGGTAGTAAGTCATAATACTGACCGCCTAAAAACCAATTTATCGTGGTGCCATATCTGAGGATACCGTATTTAGCAGCGGGAATAGCTAGGTCTTTCACTTACACAATGTGTGACAATGTAAATTGGACTATCTTTGGGGGCCATAGACTATACAAGTCCCTGCTATATCATATCCAGAATAGTACACTTTACGCCAAATACTTTGCAAGTAGTATTGTAGCTACTGTATGTGTCCGTGAAGAATTACATTACATTACATACATTGTACGACCTGCTAGATCTACTATAGTCAGCCATCACTAGCAACCTACTACGCATTGCAATAACGTATACAATTGTAGTATTGAAGAGGTGTTAGAGACTGTAATATGATGTTTGCATCAACTACTTATCTAATCATCGATGCTTTCGGCTCTGAACGAGAGTTGATGAAAATGTTTTCATTGTAGATTTCGCCGACAGCTAGTAAGGTTGGCATTTGGCTGAGATGAAATGCTTTGTGAATCAATATCCTTTGATCGTTCATCCCACAACAAGGGGCTTCTTTCAAACCCATGTGCCTCTACGGCTGCCAGTAACCGTATATAAGACACCTGGTTGAGACGTTTATGGCATTAAATCAATGGCAATCATGATTATGAGTAGATAACGGGAAGGAGCATACAGCTCTGTTGTTGGCTGAATGTCAGCTACTATTGACGTTCACTCCACTGTGAATTAGAAATAGCATTGTGAGTAAAAGAAATTGCGTTCAATTTACCATGATAGGTCTTCCCTGTAAGGTATCCATCGACGCCGTTCCCCCAGTTGTCGGTAAGCTCGAGGCGGTATGCCCGGCTGGACGCCCCTGCTTTACCGTGGCCCGGAGTCAGGTCTTGGCAGGCGACCGACGGTGCTCCGAACGGGTACGCCCGCGAGTACCCGACGATGCCAACGAGGACAGCCCCGATGAAATGTAGATAGCTCCCTCCCGGGTTCTCTAGCGGTCTCAGCATCCTCATAGAAGCATGGCGTAAGTTCAACTAAAAGCAATGAACGTGTTATTTCACCAGCATCTGCGAGCATTAGCACTCCTACAAGCCTCTGTGCAATTGTCGCCGTGTTAAAACCACCAGCTGACATACAAGGAGTATAGCCTTAGACATGGTTCTACCTATGACATTGCAGAATGAAGATTTGGATGTTTTGAAGGCGTGGCTTCGTGCAGCCAGCCTGGTCTGATTGACGTCTAGCTGTAGTCAGGTGACCACCTCGTACGCGACCTGACTGAACAATAACGGCTATATAGCTGGGGCAATGAAAGTCGAATTCACGCCGCAGGCCTGGCTTATGAAATTCGAGTAAAAAAACAGACCAGCAAATGAGGTTTTTGCGCCCCTGATTGGCTTTTTGTTTTGCTCTAACAACAATTAGATATTCGGTCATATTGAATATGTCATCATAAACCAAGAAGGTTTTAATAAGGGAAATGAAATGTTGATAAAACCATTGCAATATCATGAACGCTGTGATACGAATTGTACTTCCAAAGATGAAAAACACATTCCATTCAATTCTATTTCTTATAATTTAATGTAATATACCACAATGTCTGAGCGGAACACGTAAAATGGATTCGACAACAAGATAAGAAATTAGCATATGCGACATGTGAGCTGGAAAGCCATAGTGCGCACATGAATACTTGATGTAGGCAAATTCAGGGAATTTGTGAATGCAGTACGTGTGCACGTGATATTACGAATAAAGATGATTCCTTTGTTAGAGTAGTAAACACTCTCGAACCGGGACGGGGGGCTGTATAAACCTCCGGCAACCTTTGATCCATTGTTGACGTCACACGTGCAGAAAGTCACGTTTCCAGAGCTATGGGGTCAGATAGCGTATTTGGGCGCATTTTTGCGAGTCTCGATTTTTTAATTGGCAAACAAAAGCTTGAATTCTCTACAATATAATTTACCCACTCAGCTGAACTTTCAGGCGAAGATAGCTTCGGATTTTGTATGAAGAATGGGAAGACAGAGAGCATCACTTTACAGACCTGCCTCGATATGAGTCTTTCTGTAAAACTCAATAAAACATGTTGAGACGTATGGGCAATATCGTTTTCCTGTACAAGCTATCACTTGTCACTGTCTTCCAGGACGAGATAAAATGTCAAGTGTTATCTGTCACGCTAAGGAACAATTTCCTGTTACAATTGGAAACGCAGATAGTGACTTAAGCGATCCATACCTTACATCTCTACGTGGCAAGAATGTCAATGCCACATGAAGTTTGGGCATTAAACACTGCAGCCGTTATGACAAGGCTGGAAATTGGGGTCACCTTATAGAGATAAAAAGTTTCAATAGCCAATGTCATTGCAATAGACAAAGTTAACTTGTGGACGAATAAAGTACTTGGGACATTTTAGCTCGTTGGAAAGCAAGAGGTTCCAGTATGATCTATTTACCATGGAGATATTGGCAAGATTGTATTTCTGTAATGTCTTGACAAATATATGTTCGACTCAGAATGAAATTTTCTTTGTACTGAATAAAATAGTATTCGAGTCGATCTGCAAGTGGCGACCATTCATTCAAATTGATTGATTCTGCGAAGATGAGCACGCGTTGGTAGTTGGTGATGGAAGAACACAATGATTAAGAAATAGTTCTCATGCAATAAGTTTTAATTCTTTTGGGTAGCATGACAGAGAATACGTGATAAGATAACTGTGCAGAATATTTGACATTTGTCCATTTTTACTAGTAATTAGCCCACAACATCAGCATAACACATGTACCAACATGTCTGTGTTGCATACCCAAGGATTGTGCTGACTTTTACTTTTTTTTCTCAAGGCCAAAAACATATCAGTACCATTTTATTTCTACAATTTTCATTGATGTCTGAGCAGAGTAACATATGCAAAAGTCGGACGGTTTCTAAGGTACAGATTGTAGTTGATTTTTCAATAGCAATCTATATACTCCATTGTATTTTTGCATTGAGGTTTAAATTAATGGAAAGATGACATAGTTAAGACGAATTTATAGCAACGATAGATTTGAGATAAATTTTGTATTCTGCAAAGGGATCAGTTAGCCTGCGTTACATAAACTTTCGCAGTGCTAATTGACAGGTCAGTAGGGCGGACAGTGAGCGCTAATTAGTCAGGCTTGGCATCTGTAACCCCCGTCAAGGTAACGCTTTTCGAGGTTTTGCTCGCACTCTTTGCAAACAGCTTGATGGTGTAGGCTGAGTCAGGCTCCAGATCCTCGATCACGTACTCAGTAGCGAGTTGTGGCACCACACGTATCGGGGCAAGGAAGGGAAGACTCGTTCCTGACGCCTTTTCCTTGTACTGCAGGAAGTAGTCCTCCCAGGGGTCGTCCTCGACACGCCCAGGTTTCCATGACAGGGTTAGCGAGGAATCCGTCCTTTTCTTGATGGTGAGAAAGTCCGGATGAGCAGGAGCCCCTGAGGGTAGGTAGATGATGTGGTACTGAATACAAAGCATCTGGTCAACTTCCCATAGATGTTTTGAACTTCAAAGAAAACGTTTTAGATTACATATGGTTCCACCCGAGACTAATTGTAACATCAGAATAATGATGAAAAAATGATATATTGCGGCCATTATAGAGTCGCAATGAAATAGCATTATTAAGAAACTTCAAATCTCAACATGATCATATAACTTACATCTATGTACATGACAACAGGGTATCATATGGGTGTGAAATAATTACCATTACTCAATGATGTAGGTATGAATGAGAGTGTAGCACAGAAATTTAAAATTGCGCCTAATATCAACAATGCATTTACGAGGGGCGTGCAATTAGTAATGGTCCTGACCCTTTTCCCATAGCAGGAGATTAATGAAACTTGGCACAGTTATTAGTCTTTCTCTTCATAGGAATCACCCAGAGTTATGCATTTCTCCCATCGTTTGATGCAGCTCTGGACACCGATTTTGTAGGACACCCCAGGTTGGTCCTCCAACTGATGCCTCATCAATGGCACAAGAGGGACGACCAGGTCTGGGAGCTGTTTCCACAGACTTCCAGCCACGTTTGAATTCAGGATGCCAGCGTTTTACAAGGTCATATGATGGGGCATCATCACCATAAGTTTCATTTATTTCATCAAAAGTCTTCTTTGGTGTGCGTCCTTTCAAATACAAAAACCGGATCACTGCGCGACACTCAACTGGTTCCATTTCACACCTGGTCCATTTCGCACCTGACTAAGTTCAAACACCAGTAAATCAGAAACCACAATTAGTTCAGAGCTGTCTTTTGCAACATAACCCATAGAGATATGAATTATTACACATACAAAATTTCATTTAGATCAGACAACTGGAAGTGGGTCAGGACCATTACTTATTGCACGCCCCTCGTAATGTATAAAAGAGTGTTTGATAAAATCACAACTGGTTACCTCTTGTAGTTCCCTCGGCGTCTTGAGCCTGGTAGTCCCCTGGCCCTAGCTCATTCACTCCCCTTACTCTTACCACATACGTTGTGCTCTCCTGCAGGTCCTCAATCTGATGGTTGTTGACGTTCGATGTCTTGACTTCGATCGGCGGTGCAGTAAAGTTGTCATCTCGGTCCTTGTCTCGATACGTGATTTCAAAGTATTGCTCAGACCCTCCGTCATATCCTGGCATCCAGCTCACGTTCAGCGCGTCGTAACAGTTGGATATGAGGGTTACGTCTGTTGGAGGTGACGGTTTTTCTGAAAAAAAAAAGAGTTGAATGTTGTGTTTCGGGTTACGGTCCTGAAAAAATATGGTCAGGTCGCTCTTTTCTATTTACTAGTATCCCAGCCGAAGTTATCCAACAAAACATACAAACTCGCTATTGATATAAACATAGTCTAATCATTAACGAACAGATGCTAAAGGCACTTCTGTTTTACCTACTCACATATACGTAGCTTTGGCGCTGGAACCATAATCATGAAACAAATGAAATATCATGGTAAAGGGCAATAAAGAATATGTATAATGCCATGAAATCGATGCAGTATTTACGGATATATCAGTAAACGAAATCAAGTTGACTACAATAGCTAATTCAAATGTTACGGTGTTGTGTAACTG
>NC_049984.1:11237717-11256027 GCF_000003815.2 Branchiostoma floridae
ACCTTTCCCAGAACACACAGGGGCCAGGAGGTTTGGATTGGTCTCTTCAAGTGCCGTCAGCAGTGCTCCGTACCCCTCATCACCCTATTAAGGTAAGACGTCTAGCAGGGCACAGGTGATTTCATTGGTTGACTTGCGAGAGCGGATCATCTTCGCCTCTGCTGGTTCCAGCACGCTGGCGTTGATGAGGTGGGATATGACACCTTCTGGTAACATATTCTCCGCTGCTTCACTGCGCGCTTTCTTCAGCAGATCCTGATACCCCTTGGACATTGTCGGCCCAGCTACAAAATGAAAGATAAGCAGTTAGAAATTAGAATGGCAAACAAAGTGTAAGGGCTAAAAGCTGTTACTTGTTTTTAGCTTGAACATTTTTATAATCTTGGTCAAATAACGAACAGTCATTTGCACATATGATACTTACCTTCATGAAAAATGAAGGTATTGTTTTTTGTCTCTCTCTCTCTTTCTTTCTCTCTCTCTCTCTCTTGTCTTTCTCTCTCTCAATGTGTGTTTGTGTGTGTGTGTGTGTGTATTTCTAGATATTTGTGACATTGGTATTGCAGTAGAACGTCTGGTTTTGTATCTTATGTCCTGGACAGGCTTTGGTTTTGCTTCAAGGCTGACTTGATTAACTAGCTGCGTAATTGCGCGGACATTCATTATGCATATGATAAACAGGAAAAACGACTCACCACGTGTAGCGGCTTCTGTGTCTTGAGACTGAAACTCTCCTGGTCCTAAGACATTTACTCCTCTGACTTTCACGACATACACTGTGCTCTGCTCCAGTCCTTCTATCAGATGGTTTGTGATGCCCTCTTCCTTCAGCTCAATGGTGTTTGGTGTAGTGCCATTTCCTTTCTTCTGGTAGACAATCTCAAAGTGCTGAACAGAACCTCCATCAGACCCAGGTGTCCAGCTCACATCCAATGACTCATGGGAGAAACATGTGACAGTTACGCCAGAGGGAGGGTCAGGTTTCTCTGAAAAGCAGTACAGCAAACATTACGTTTAAAGCAGATGGAAGCCATGGCTTACATTACAATGAAAAGGCAATCACAGTACATAAACTTTTAAGCGCTGATGTGATCGTTAATGATTATACACACGTCACTGCATGTATGTGCTTATCTTTACTGAGGGAAAACGTTGTCATTTTTTGCAATATTGACTTTTGCAATATAGACATGGATACGAATGGATCAAGAAAAGTAATTGAACTCCGTGCTGGTGAAGACCACGTCTACAAGGCAGTGTACACAAGTTTCAATATCTTACCAACACCACGAAGCAAAGCACTCAGGTAATCCTGTTTTGTCTCTTCCAGGAAAGATAACAGGCCGCTAAAAGCTCGGTCACCATTGTAAGGTAGACATTCAAGTAAGCGACGGACAACCGCTTTGCTCGACTTGTCGATGTGTTGCATATTTTCTCCCTCGATGGCCTCGATAGCGTTTCTTTGGATGAGGTAGTCCACCACATTCTGGTGCTGCATCTTATCCACTAAGGCAGCACTGTGTTTCTCCAGAATCTGCTGGCATTTCTCGGACATTGTCGGCTCAGCTATAGAGTGGTGGTTGATAGGAACATCAAGTTAACTCTATGATATGTTTATCAGATCTGTCACCTATCACATAGCCGGCATGTTATACATATAAACACTCATGATACAATTAGCTCATATGATTTTACAAAACAGACAGAATACTGAATCTTGTAAGTGAAGACATGAACATTACTAGCAGCATTAGCATGGAAGTAATTCTCTTAACCGGGACGGAGGGCGATATAGGCTTTCAACAAACTTTGACCGATCGCTAACGTCAAATGTTCATACAAGTCATGTGCCCAGAGCAATAGGGACATAGACAGGACTGAATAATTCAGTTGAAAATTCCATGTTTCAGTTTAGACTCTCTATGTTGATGAAGCAGTACAACACATTTTGTACTGACCTCTTGTTGCTGCTTCTGTTTCCTGGTACTGGCCTTCTCCCATCACATTCACTCCGCGGACTTTAACGGTGTATATTGTTTGCGGCTGCAAGCTGTCAATGCGATGACTGGTGGCACCTTTCTTCATTTCAATGGGTGATGTGGCAAGGCCGCTATCTTCCTCCTTTCTGTGGCAAATGATCTTAAAATGCTGCTCGGCTCCTCCGTCAGATCCAGGCGTCCAGGAGACGTCAAAAGAGTCGTGCCGAGCAAACGTAACCATGACCTTAGCGGGTTGGTCGGGTTTCTCTGTAACATAAAGAGCAGCTTTTGTCAAAGTCCATTGAGTGGTAGACCTCTTACAGAAGATTGAGCATTTATGGTCTGTTACAGACGTGCAACATTGCTTTCATTTCATTCTGTCACTATGTATAACCTCCTTGCCCCACACAGAGCATTGCTTGAGGCCTCTGCAATATACCTGGGGAGGGGCTCTACCTAGCTGTCAGCCAATCAGCGAATCGCATCAGGATCCTTTAGGTAAAGCGAATTATTTGATGGGCTGACAACTGGTTAAAGGCCACGCCCACAAACGTGGAAACCGCAGAACGGATTAGCAGGTCCTGCCCAAAAGGTATTAAACAGCTTAAGCAGAAGTAGATTTAGAATAGATGTTATTCCCCGTTCATCTGTAAATATCTTGTTCCTTCCTTGTTGAGTATACAATAATGTATACAACTTCCTTGTTGAGTATACAATCGTGTATACCACGCTGTTTGCAATTAGCCTTCGGGCATGAGCTTGCAATAAAGATTATCCACATGTAGGTCGCAGGCAAGGCTCTTATGCTTTTACAGTACTAGTGTGGCCTCCAAAGAATTTCTGATGTGACTCAATTGGTAGAAAATGTATTTCAGAGGAACTAGTACCTGATCCACACAGCAGAGCAGCAAGGTAAGGCTGGTTCGTGTCACGGAGAGCTGACAGTAGCCCCGTGTATGCCCGGTCCCCTTGGAATGGCAGAAGATCCAGCAAGGCCATCACGATGGCATCACGACTTGACTGGCTGGTACGGATTTCTGTCGCCTGCTCGTCAGTGACGACCTGATCTTTAACAAGATGGTCGATCACCTTGTCGGGTTGCATCTTTTTCACCACTTCATCTCGTTTCTTTCTTAAGATATCTTGATTGTGCTTCGACATTGTTGGCCCAGCTGTAAAAACAGTGACGGAGTAAAACATTTAAACTGATATCTAAACATTCTGATGGGATAGTATTGAATTGGATGACAGTCAATCGGCCGCTTGATAATATATCAACTTGTTTGTTTTATATCAAGATATAATCTGCTGTAACTTCTGATAGGTAACCCATTTGTTAAATGTATCTAGAACATAGCTTATGCTTAGATCTACATGGATAGCCAAATAGTTACCAGCTAGCCAGCTAGCAAACTAGGTAGCTAGCTACATGTTGATAGATTTTGCAAACCTTGTGTTGTTCCTTCTGCGTCTTTGTATCCCCCTGGCCCTAAATCGTTCACTCCACAGACTCTGACGGTGTACGTGGTGCTCTCCTGTAAACCGGTGATTTGGTAGCTCGTGACGCCTGGAGGTTTCACCTCATGTGGCATACTAAAGTTGCTGCTACCCTTCTGACTGTACGAGATTTCGAAATGCTGCTGGCAGCCTCCATCGGATCCGGGTGTCCAAGTAATATTCAACGACTTGGAGGACTCAGATTTAACTTTGACAAGAGTTGGTGGATCCGGCTTTGCTGCAAAGTGCAATTTCTTTCAGTTAATATACGCAGGTTAGGACCAGTTTGTTAAGCAGAGCTAAAGTAAGCTGAATATCGATTTCCATGCATACACTTGTGGTATGAGTGTCCCTTCCCTATTCCTCTTTTTTACCTCTTATCTCGCCAAAGTAAACAGGATCAAAAGTATAGCTACAAACACAGATAGGTTTAAAAGTACGAGGCCATCCAATTCCAGTATGTGATAGAATAGGATGAGGAATACCTGAAAATAGGAAGTGATCATACAAATGGCAATAATACAGTTGTACTCAAAATGGCATCGAGTAAATTTTGCATTTTACTAAAGCCTTTCGACATTTTCAGATTTAGAGGTCCTGACATGTATGATTTCGTGGTACAGCAAAACATATGAATTCTCACCTTTCCCCTGAAGCAAAGCGGCGAGATACCCATGCTTTGTCTCTTTAAGCACTTCAACAAAGATATCGAACGCCTGGTCGTCTTTATACGGTAATTTATCCAATAGGGCAGCGACTTGCTTCGTTTTAGTAGGTTGCGTATTTCGAATTTCTTCCACCTCGTCTGCATCAAGTACCCATTTCTGAATGAGATAGTCCATCACTTCTTGTGGTTGCATGTTGTTCATAATCTCAATACGATTGTTTATCAGCAACCGTTGGTTAGCACTGCTCATCTTTGGTTCACCTGCAAAATATGAATGAAGACCTCTATTGTACGCTTATGCCCTTACAATCTCTCTCTCTCTCTTTCTCTCTCTCTCTTTCTCTCTCTCTCTCCATGTCTAAACATAGGATCAAAAATTAAAATTTGACTTACGTTTTGTAGACGCAGTTCCTGGTCCCTGTGAAAACAGAATCATTATTTGGTTATTATCTATCAGGACCATTATGAACATATAATTCATAATTGTGACTGTCAATGGTTACTTACGTTCTTTTTGCATTCAATCTGCGCAGCAAGTACTCAAATACCATGCACACCACTCAATAAAGGGCACACTATTTTGACAGAAGATGCATTGCCACCCTTACCAATATCTCTTTTGGCAAACAGACTTCCATCTTTAGGAAACATTCATCATGAGCTGTCTTCCTCTTGTGAAGTTTTGTGTCTCCACTACCTGCCTGGTCTTCTCCCTGGCTAGGCCACTTAAAAAGTATGTTCGTTCTTGGTTCCTGGGTGGTGTCCACAACTTTAACACTGGTTTCGGTGTGATTATTCCTTTTCTTCGAATGGAAGGTAAACCACAAACTGTCCTCAATTCCCTCCTCATCACGGGGTTTCACGTTACCAGAGAATTCTATGTAGAACTTCTCCCCTTCCCGGATGAAGATGTCTTTACTAGGTCGTTGAAACATCTTGTATCCATCTTCTTTGAGATCTTTCGCCTCACCACGTGTTTTGTCATTGAGACAGCATCCAACATAAAGCTGGACATTATCAGGGTTTTCGTCATTGTAGAATATCAGCATGTTGACGTTGAAGATGTGCCTGTGCAAGAAAACTCGACCAAAAGCCGCTGCCAATCCTTGCAGATGCTTAGCAAAGATTGTGATGTACCTGCAGTGAAAAGAAACAACAGCAATACATTGATAAATGTGGCAGAAGTGCTCTATTCAAAGTATTATTTGTTCAGCGGCATTACCACTGAAGGCTTTCTGGAGATCATCACATTCAGTCATGATATATGGTGCATCCATACAAATGTAATACTTGCAATACTGGTATGACACACTACGTACACTTGCATGTACATGTAGTTGTAGCTGTATCAAATGATCTACATCTTGGAACTGTATATCCAGATCCAGAAATACTCACCCAGCAGTTTCCAACTTTTTCACTTGACATTTCACACTCCCTCCGTCCCGGTCCCGTTTGGGTTCCAAGCTATCTGTCACGTCGTTCCATTCATTATCGTGGCTGTCCTGCAAGATCCTCAATTCATCATCATCATCGTCATCACCGTCACTTTGCTCCTGCAATAGTGTTGGAGCTGGCAGCTGTAGTTCCACTGGGCGACTTGTTTCTATGCTCTCGTCGTTGCCCTCTGGTCCGGTTACTTTGACTCGCAGGACAGCACCAGCGGACTGTACGAGCTTACACTCATCCTCGTGCTTTTGTGCTCGTTTTGTGGTTGACTCGTCTACTGGAAGGATCTACGGGAAATTACAAGGGTAAAAGTAATCATAAGTTATTACCTTCAGAGTCCTACTTGTGATTGTATCAACAAGCTCTACATACCATCCGAAAACCAGAAAAAGATTTGGATCTCCTCATTGAAATAGTCGTGAGAAGGGTAAAGAAATATATCCTGAAAATGCAAAAGACTAGATAAATCCCCACCTCGAGGACTACTTTCATGTCATTTGAAGCGTTCTCCGGTATCTTGACAGATGCTCTTGGATCGGCAGTTGACGTCAGTTCGCCGCCAGAAGAACCAACAGTGAACGTATCCGTAAGTGGTCTGGACAGGACAGCGAAGCACGACAACTGCGCTAAGTCTGCCACAACATATGGCTTGGGCTGTAAGAAATAAGAATAAGGCATTGCATTCATCAGTGCCTCTCAAAGTTTATTCAATAATTTGGATTGGCTGTTCAGCAAGCATAGGCAGAACCGCCCTATCAGTCTGTTGCAATATATATATATATATATATATATATATATATATATATATATATATATATATATATATACATAGTTTCCTCACTCGCATTTCAAAGTTTGAGTATATTGCTTCAACATGAAAAGGGAGGTACAGACTTACTTTCTCGGTTTTGAAAAAGAATTCCCAGGTCGGATGTCCCGTCAAATGTTTGCTTCCTACGTTCACTGCCACGAGCCTCCGTGACTCATCAGGATAGACTTGGTCATGTGGGAACTTCACGATGCACACTTGGTCAGGGGATAGCTCGCCTGCAATATGTCTGAAGTCGAAAATGTCACTGATGAGCTGATCTTCTTCGTCAAGCTTTAGTTTAACGTTGTTAGGGTTGATGATTTTCGGAGGGACGACGAGCCATTGATGGTGCTCCGGCTGGTACAGCCTGATGTTTGTAGAGAGTTGGAGGAGGTCCTCCTGAAAGGCAGAAATGTTTTTTTTTTCGATTAAGACACTTTCTAAAACATTTCACAGCTTCTCCGGGTTAGCCCAACGTACACATGATATAGATATAGTGGCATTAGTCGTGTACAATGCTGGGACATTAGTCTTGCACATAAAACATGAAGATGTGACGAAAAGAACGTTTGTGTCCTCACCTCCAGGTTACGCTGTATTGCACGACTCTCGTCAAGGAGACAGTGGACGGCGGCCCTGTATCCACGCTCGGACATGATGTCTAATGCAGTTTTCCCTCTCTATAAATTATGACAAATATATACAAATGATATAGATGCAAAATACAAATAGGCAGACCAAAAACGATACCTCCACGTGAATAAATATTTCCTCCTATGTACTTTTCGGTCATGTCTGACTAATTACTATTTCTATCAACTCTGACTCCAACAAATCTGACCTTCCGCCTGACATGTTTGTACACAACTGTACACATACACCAAGACAAACACAATTCAAACATACCTCGGAGGTAAAAAGTTAAGTCTATATCTGTCAGTTAATTTGTTGTTGTTAATCTGTCAATTATTTTGTTGTGATGGTTGTTGTTAATCTTCCCATTGAATCTATTTATGTAATATAATTATCAGTCAGAACATGGATACTAGTAGCTCATAGGCAAACCGATTGTACCTGGCATAGTCAAAATAGTATCTAATATGTTAAAGCCTGACAAGCAAACAAGAAAGCAACAAACTATTGTTACATTAGGCCGTATTATGATTTGATATTTTTCTTTTTATTTTCTCGCACTACTGCCATGGTGCTTTAACTTTACAAACTTCACTTCACAACATTTGACGTACACCGTCTTTTCCTCCAACGTTCACTCCAGCTCGCACTAGAAGTTGCATGATCTGACGATGGTCCCTCTCGCCCCTTTCGGACGCCTCGTGCAGTGCGCTTCGGAACTGCAGTAATACACACGAAGTTAGACAATTTACGATTCATTTAACACAATTCTAAATGCTTACTGTGAAGAACAGCATATTTGAATTAACCTGGACACAATGATCACTCGTAATTGTTATTAATTACCATGTTATGTTATGTTACGACTATAAGTATCGCCATGATGAAATGATGTTCAGTACCATCCACTTGTAAACAACCTCTCAATGACATAACTCCATAACTGTGCGGGCGTAGCCATTGAAACAATTTCCTGCTTGTCAGAGCCAAACCAGACTTCCAATTCTCCGAGTATCATATTCACTGATGACTCACACAAGGACAGTACCTCCATTTACAAAAACACACACCTGAACTGCCGGCTCAGCACTGCTGGCAAGCATGTTGACGTCCGCTCCAGCCTGGAGCAGTAGTCGCACTATCTCGACATCCCCAAGGAAGGCCGCGCGATGTAATGGTGTTTTCTTAGACAAGTACAATCAGAAAATAAATATAAGTATGCAAAGAGGTCTAATAAATGTAGGTCTAAGACTCATTGGTATCAATTTTTCTATTACTCGTATGATTACTTCTTGAATCGTAGTCGGATCATAGCTTTATAGAGAGAGGGAGAACTTTGTTGCACGACAATTGTACATGGTACAATCACTCATGAGTCAACAGCAAGCGACGATAGATTCATTGATAATTATGTATAAGATAGATCTAATAATAGCATAGATTTTTACGCTTTATTGCTTTGTATCTACCCTGTTTCACTATTATACTGGTAATGATATTTTACCTTGAATCTTTGATAGTAGAACTACTGCATTTAGCCCATGTGGACAAGAACATTCAAATGATCATTCATTCATTCAAATGAACGATCATGAAATAAAACAAAACGGTTACCCCAAATGGATCGTAAAAGTTGACATTTTTCAGGCGTTTAATCCAGTGATGGGTGTCCTGTACGTTTCGTGACGTCACAGCATAAAGTAGTTGTACTTCGCCATGCGCCTTCGAAAGGTTGTGAGCCTTTTCCTCCGATTCTTTCAATTCCCTCTCTCTGGAATCTCTCGAAGCCTGTTTAGCCATTAATGGAAATACAAAAATAACTCAACATGTCAAAGATATTAGTAACAATGTTTGCCTGCATCAACAAGGCGCAGTAACAGGTCGTAGGTCGTCGTACGATTTTGATGTCGTACGATTTCCAAACAGGCTGCGACGGAACCAATCGCCGACAAGGATCTAAGACAGCCTTTCCTGTAGCAGTACAGGTGAGTTTATATACGGAACATATGCACAGTTTGTCCCAGTGGATCCATAGCAAAGCTGGAAAACCCAGGTTGTGTTAGATACTAATGTACATGTACAAAAGGTTACAAGGCATGCAGACGGACTGTGTGGTTCTGCAACAGTTGCCTATTTACATTCCGATTTGATTCACACACACATATACACACGCACTAACTCCTTGTAGTTCACCATGTCATGACTATGCAAACATTACCGATAGTTCAAAGGTCATGATGTTGCACTTACCCCAGTGCCCATTATGTTTGTCGCTGTCCGTTGGTCTTTACTTCACCAGCATTCGTGCTACATTTGCAAAGAAATCAAAGGGTTTTATAACTCCTATGTTATTCACACACTTCTTGTGTTCTTCAAACTGGTGACTTACGGATATTTCAAGCTAATCCTACAGGTAGCTAACTGTTAGTTGGTTTATTCCACCTTTTTGAACCAATGTTATCGGAGTTGCACGTGTGTTCTCTGTTTTCCAAACTTTTCAGACTAGTAGGGTTCTTTGTATTCAAATCTTCACGTCTAAAAACTACAACATAAATACGTGTAACCAATATCGATGGTTTATATAAATGGTAACGTTTCATGTATGTCAATGGTCTATCATAGCGCCATACGGGCTAACGTTACATGAAGACATATCAAATTACTTGATTATCTATGGTGACTATAGATACGTCTGGAGCTAAACGTTCCACCCTACATTGACCGTCAAGCCCAAAATAAATATCGCATGCATATTGGGTCTAACGTTACATGTTAACTATGATGTAATACAGAACGGTATTACGGTTCTTCATGACAAAATGTTTCAATGTTTGAATGATTTACCAACATGTCTGAAGGTGTATCCAGGTGCCATTTTACGAGTACCTTCCGAGGTCTTTCTGAAAACTTTTTGACAACTTAGTCTAAAACCTCATCATATTAGTAATATATGACACTAGCAAGAATAACTGTCGTAACTCTGGAATGACGTAGAAGACACGAACCTTGACGTTCGTGGTGCTGCCGATCCCCACACTGACGTCTCCGTGTTCGGCATCCGCCATTACGTCTGGGAGAAAATGCACGCCACGCTCGTTTTGTTCAAACAAACAGAGGAGTTTTTAAAAGCTACATGTCTCTTGTCACTTATGACTAGGTCCACGCCTAAATCGTTAAAAAACGACATGTTACATACAATACTGCAGTGCATAGATTTGTGGCAGTGAGCTACTCTAGTCTTATAAGGAGTATAGATTTCCTTACACTGTTTACCGTCAGCATTGATGCGTGTAAGGTTGCCGGCCACTTTTTACCTTGCTATTGTTCTCGTTCTGCGCCAGGAGATGGCGCAATGCCAGATACAGGAGATCTCTGCTATTTAATATTTGTACCAGTTAACTTTGATTTATGATGTTGATGAATGCAAGGCTTGGTAACAACACGGGCACAAAGTCTAACGGCCATAGCGCAAACATACGGGTGTTGAAGTACGCGTTCTACTGTAATCAGTGTATGCTCTATTCTTTGACGCTTTGTTATGGGTAAACCTTCCTAGAATTTGATGAAAAGGTATTAGTAAACTTCCCCGAATTAGCACTAAAGGTGTTAGAGTACACCAGCCAGTGTAGGAAAGGGGGGGGGGGGTCACATGCTTGCATATAAGTATACTATCAATCCTCAAGTGAGCAAAAAATGACTACAGGATAAAAACTTCTCGTGTCATTGGCCAATTGGAAAAGTCTTAATCAGTACACATACATTGAAAGCCGGGCGCATATTGGAACATGCTATTGCTTGTACATTTTGGCTAACCACATCGAACATATTTTGGTGAAGTGCGTGAAACGCTGTGTACATGGTAAAGAGTATAGGTGGTGCAAGCCAGCACGTATATATATTGACAATTGTACGTAGTTTAATTTAAACCAGTTTGGAGTGTGTTTGAGACACTGAATGAGATGCTGACTGACTAACATTTAGTGTTATAGTATTGCTGTCGTGCCAGCGTAACAATAATGCAGTAGGTCTGTTTCTTCTCTTTGCCACAGATGTCGAGTTCGCTGAGTTATTTACAAGCCTGTCAGCTCCTAGGGGGCGGACCTTGGCATGACACTTGGTACTTGAGGAGACAGCATTTTATCGCAGGGCCAGCAAGGTCAAATACTTCCTGGTAAAGCCTTCAGGGCGAGCTGGCCGGAGAACAAAACAGGTGGGTTTTGTCACATGCAGTGGTACTAAGACACTTCAACCTGCCAAGCCCCAATTGCTGCGTGGAAATTATACTGCATACGTGCTGCTGGATATCTATATTAGATTATGGCAAATTTCACAAGTTGTAATGCTCAAGTATCCTCAAGTACTCACACCAACATGTAGGTAGCATACAGCATTACTACATAGCAGCGCCGTCTAGCAGATTGATGTGGAATTGGACCGAGTCTCTTGGTGGGCGTGACCAATTGTTAGGAACATACCAACTCAGGTGACCGTATCCACCGAGGTCTTCCACAAGTTTGATTTGTAATCTGCGTAGCTACTAACTGTCTGGTGTACACATGTCGATTCAAAGCAAAATGACGCAGTATTCGTACGGAGTTCGGGTGCAAATTTTGGCCGCGGTTCTTTTTTTTAAATAGGAGCATATACTTTATAAATTGTGCACTGGCATAAACAGGTGAAGTTTTACTTTCTATACATGAAACTCTGCTAGTCCCATATTAAACCACCGCGAATATTTTCCCCTTCACAGTATTCTTGGTTTTGTCAATGGCATGTACATGTTGTATACATGTTTATTACTTTATGTTTTATCATAAGCAGGTTTCCTGATAAACCATCCCCAAGGAAAACATTGTAAAGTAACATTGATGATCGACACACCGCTCGGTATCGTTAACGTTTTTCTTATGCCTTTGGCGGCAAGCCGGTTAGCATTACACCATCTCAACATTCTTCATGCCATTTAACTCACACCACCGTTGCTTTCATTCGCATTTTATACATTTGAATACGATTGGCCCAGATACATAAACCATGTAGTTTTAACTGGACGCTATGCTATTCAAATCTAAGTATTATTTTAACTACACACAGGATATCCCATGATAGGTAGCCTGGACACCATACCCCAAACTACTAAAAAAATATCTTTCGTGTTGGGCGCACGATAGATACTTTGAGATCGGACTGGCCGGGGCCTGGTAGACAGGCTACTTGGGATAGGATAATAGATGAGACCGTCTTCTGTACTGCATCGTTCTGGTAGGTGGCGCTGTGTCAGCAAAACAATAAAACTGAACAAACGGGATATTCCTGTCTTCAAGGCTGGCTCTTTATCTGTTAGGATCAAATCGTAGGAATGCTCTTTTGAATCATGAGCTTTCAAGATCTTTCAAGAACTAAAGCTGACTTAGAATACAACTTTTCTAAACTTGTATTCAATACGAACTAAAACATTTGAACAGTTGTAGCATGGGCCGTTCGAAAAATATCATCGCTGGCCCGGAAGAGGTCATTATTACATGTATACGTGGTAGGGCTGGGTATCGGTACTGCGTACCGGTACAAAACCGGTTTTTCTTATTGGACCGGTCCAGAAAAATCGGACCTGAAAAAATTAGGTGGACCGGATGTTGGACCGATTCGAAAATTAACAGATTATTTTATCAGGCATTCACACATTTTAGCGCTTGCAGATGGAAAAAAATAACAAGAGTGAAGTAGAGTAGAATTTATAGTAATTTCTACCAAGTTTTACAGCCAATCGTACAGGTGCAGTTAGCGTTGTATGGTTTTAAAACGCCAGTGTAAGTGTAATACTCCACCAAACAGATTTCTTTGTAGTAAAATGGACCATTGGTATGAGTCATACTGCATCAGGTCCAGGTTCAGGTCCTTTGGACCTGAACCGGACCTGGACCTGAATTTTCTGTACCGGTACCCAGCCCTAATACGTGGAGTCTCTGTTGCTTTCCACCAAGGAGCTTTTATCAAAAAGCTCCTTGTTTCCACATAAGAAAAAAAAAACTCATTTCCGGATCACATTTTATCACGTGAAAATGGTATAACTCCCCGTTTGAGTCAGATACATTTGTGGCCACACTTTAAGTTAGTTACTTGCTCTCTAGAGTCTTCTCAAAAATGGTGTGTTGTCGACCTTGCTACATTTAAACTCTGAGCACATTGACGCAAGGTATGATGTTAGTTGTAAGCCAGTTTTCATCCGCGCACTTTGAGTTTATTTATTTTCGTCCAGTATTTCATAGAAACCATCATCTGAACATAAGACATTTTCAAAGCACCTGTCTGTGTTAATCACTTACACATCAATCATCAAACCTAGCCTACGGCGATACACTCGGTTGATTGATAGGACAGTATGGGGGTCTGGGACAGTACTACTAGTGCGGTTGCATCGTTTGGGATGTACCATTCCTGGGTGCACCCACTACATGTATCAAACCAGCTTGATTCAAGATTATAAAGAATGCAGTACTTCTCATGAGTTTTTTTATCGTCAAGTTTGTGCTGTGTTATTCTTTGATCCCTTTTGGGACTTGAGGGTTTAATTTGTAACTGAAAACATATGGCTCCTCCATTTAATTTTGGTATCGTCCACTGACCTTCGTCAGATGTGTTAGCTATAACGATATGCCAGGCTTTCCAAGAATCGATTGGAGTTCCCTCAGTGCGTTTCTTTACCAACGTTTGCCATATGTATGCGCGTAAAAGGCCGACCGGTGGCGGGCGCACTGACGCCCAATCACGCTTTTGACGTCGGCTTTACTTTCACTTATACTGCTTTCTTGGAAGTCCCCGCTGGCGCGTGCAAAGAAATGTTGGGTTGTCGCCTTAGCAGTGGAAGAAATGTTTGACACGTGGATTATTGCACAAGCAGTTTCTGTCAGTTTAGTGTCAGGCAGTGGAGACCGTCCATGCATTTGATCGCCAGCTAGCAGTGTGGATAGCAGAACCTCCATATACCTGCAAACTGGTAAGTTCTTTAAAATTATTTCTTCCCAACTACTCGTGCGTCGTGTACCTTTCTCTGCACTTGAAAAATACATTATAATAATGTAGCTTGCGCGCGTGTATATATTGTGTTCGGGGAGTAATAGAGGCGTTTATTTCAGGCACCCTTGTTGCGACACCCACGCACTTCTATGGAATGCCTCCACCACACACACCGGAACAAGTGGGAAACTACGGTGGCTACCCGACAGGGCATGACAACTACGGGCCTGGACAGGAGCACGGACTTCGATCTTCAGAGACTAAGCCGGGCGGTGCACTTGCTGGAGGCTTGCGGGTGGTATTGGGGCTCCATGACGGGCGAAGAAGCAAAGAGATTACTACGGTGGAAAGAAGTCGGGACTTTTCTACTTCGCGATAGTAGTGACTCTGCTTACTTGTTCTGTATCAGTGTGAGGACCGCCAGAGGCACAACAAGTGTTCGAATCGACTACACCCCGGAAGGGAACTTTCGGCTGGATTCGGACGGTAGCTCGCCCGAATATGACTGTGTAATAAAGCTTGTTCACCACTACATGAAGGACTCGAACGCGGAAAACCCCAAACATTACTGGCTAGAGCCCACGGGGAGAAGGGCGATCGCGGTGAAGTTTTCACGACCACTTGTCGGGAAGGTGACCGACCTGCAACACCTGTGTCGGACGGTGATCAACAAGCATACCCCCGAGGACCGCGTCACACAGCTTCCCTTACCGGAACGGCTCAAAACATATCTAAGAGACTACCCTTACGGACAATAATGAAAAGATATTATTTTGCCAACTCAGATGAACTTTCATGCTAATTATAAAGATATGTTGGCATAATTGTGAATTTCAGACAGTGAAAACAAGATAGAGAACTTTTGAACTTCCAAAGAATCCTGAATTTTGCTGCTAATACACGGTAATATACGTTGTACTTTGCTCTTCAACATTATAATTTTGCCGGCAACATTTAATGATCATAATTCATATGCCCTGCTGTAAATAGCAGGGACTTTGAAATGTGGCGTTCTTTGATTGAATCGCTCAAAATTAATCCGTATCTTCACGGCTGCAATAACAACTATCATTTTCATAACTAGACGGCAAATAAAATGACCATGACCAAACGGCACAGTGAAAGCTTCTTTGTATTGCATTTCATCGCTATATACTAAAAATCGGCAGGGAACTCTGAGCGAGGGGATATCCGTATGTCTTTGTTGTCAGCTTTGTTTTGCTTTTTTCCCGAATGTAGTCTCAGTTAGCTCAGGTCTATACTGTACATGTGTGAGACATATGTAGCATGCTAGCTTATAACCGGTACATACTTTTATACCTCTTTCTTCTTACTCCACCGTGAAAATGATAACATCTTCTCGAAATGCCTGGCACGTCCATATTTTACATACAAACTGGGCAATTATTGTCTAATCTTGATTCTACCTTCTGAGAAACCATGGTGGGAGGTTTCTATCAGGCGGGTTCTGCGAACGAAACGGTGCGTCAAGAGGGCACCGCGCGAAATTGACGAGGTCGCGGACTTTCGTACCCTGGAAGAGAGTATTGTTGTTGTTTCGGTGCAACGTCATACGTAAGTAAGTACTTCGTTTGAAATGGTTGTCGGGAAGCAAGCTTATCCTACACTAACGTAATGAGCGAAAACGGTGCGGTCGATGAACTGTTCTTGTCCGTCTCTGCAAATTCACTCATGTTGCTCCCAATACGCCGAGGTAATGCAATTCCCAACTGCAATGTCCGGGAACTTTCCAGAGGGTTTCGCTGGTTGCCCACATTTGTTTTCTACCTCAAGATCTAACGTTAGTATTGTACTCTTAGATTCACCAACACAAAATTGGATGACATGGAACTTTGTCACGGAACGGTGCCCGATGTATACATTGAGTATGTTGCATGGAATTAAGCTGTTTGGTATCATCTTTCTATCTTTACGTAATAAGGATTCTGATTTACTTATAGTCGTATAACAGGATATATCACCACACCATACCCTAGGGCAATGGTATATGGACTGCTCCATTTTGAAAGTCTCGGAGAATAAAATACCACATCGATTACAAATGTTTCATTTGGAAAATCATTGGGGGTTTATTGGGGGTTTGTTATGTGGAACTATGAGTGGTGGAACACTCAGAGAATATAATAAAAATAGGGAACAAATGTAGTCATACAGATATGATCACCCTCATAGAGCGATTAAAAAACTAATACGAGAATGTTCCTATTGAATCGTCAAGTGTTCATGTGTTCGTGTGTTTGTGTGCGTGTGCATGTGTGTGCGTGTGGGTAGATGTTTGTGTGTGCTTGTGCGTATGCGTTTGTGCGTTTGTGCGTGTGTGTAGAAGACCAGCATAATTCAAGAATGCCTGAGTGGATTGTCTTGATATTCGGTATGTCGGTAGGTCTTGATGAGACCTAGAAACGATTAGATTTTGGACTCCCTAGTGGCAACGAGAAAATTATCGGACTATTTGAACTTGTGACATACATAACCAAGGAAGGGAAAAACATTGATAGATGAAAACCGTGCAAATGAAGACCTAATGTGCATAATAGATGGAAAATGCTATATTGCCGTAGCGGTAAATTACAGGAATTTCAAACTTGTAACATTTGGAAGTTTCGTGAAGGTGAACATGCGAATGACGACCTCATTTGCATAAATGATCAGAAATGCTAATATAGCCTTCTTTCTTAAGACTGTCCACTTTTGGGCGTCCGGGAAGTAACTAACTAAAACAATGATGTAATTTAAGAGCATTATTTGCACAATTAATGAGAAACACTTATGGCAAAGGTCGTGGACCTCTAGTTACCTATAATTTCTCTCAACCATTGGCTGACACCCTAACTATTGCGTGGAGTCAGTTATAATCTTTCCTTATCGGCAAGTTGACGTACGTCATAGAAATCTCAATTGCGAACATGGTCTACTTAACGACCAATCCAGATACATGTAGATCTATATTGACGTACGCCGGCCAAAGAGCCGTCCACTCTTAAATCCACTTGGCTCCATCGCCTAACGTGTGTAGCTGGTATCTTTCGCACGAACGTTGTAACCACAGCGTTCGTGTGGTGATTTACTAAAGCGCCTCAGGGCAAAGACTACTGGTGATATTCCGTACTTTATCATGATTGTGTGCGAAAGTGCCTCCTTAGGGTGCTACTTAATTCCAACCAACCACAACATTTATACCACTAACAACCATAAACCTTTCTCATGCCAGGTGTTTATACCTGGGGGTTACTGGTGCCTTATCTTTCCTTGCCAGGCGGGTGTTACAGACATTCAAATCTTCCTTTCGTAGCTTAGACGCAAGTACGCATTTTGGACCACCAGATACATATCTATGATAAGTCTGAGCGTTAGTCGAGAGCATACATTTTGTCTTTCCCCAGTCATCAAGTAGGTATCTTTTTCCGACTTGCGCTGTTTGTCACCATCAAACATATAGGCGAGGTTTGTGTTTCAAAAAGAAATATTTTTCTTCCAACGTTTTTGCCCTAAAAAGAGGACCATTGCTCAGAAAATAAACATGAACGTTCCTAGTCCAATCGTCCGTGAACAGTGTAGAAGTATACGTTCTGTGAGCTGTCTAGCGTTATAGGGATTTATGTACATATAGCTTTCACATAATATCACGTAGCATGCCCGGATGTACTTGCTACACTGATCTCTTATGGCTGGCTTGTATTTATGTGACAGGGGGATGGCCGCCTCGTTTGTAAATGTGCCAGTGAAAAATGTTGTTTATAAGTGGTCTGACCATTTCTACCCTCAACATGCAGCAAGATGGACATATTAACAATGATACACTAGCCTCAGGCCTTATACAGCTATCTAAATTTATTTCTAGTCTCAGCCAGAGTCCATATGTTGTTGAAAGACAGTAGACCAAATAATTTGCCAAAGAAGTTCACCGGCCATATATATATAGGGCTATAGTAGGCTGCAAACTGTACTCCTATGGCCGACTAACTCCGCTAGCAAATTGTTGGGTCTGTGTGACTAATTTCTAATTTCTGTCTTCATTTCTCATCAATTCATATGCATGGAGTCTGGTAGAGATTCACTTCAACTCAATCCAGACTTCTTCGGATTTACAGGTCGTTGTTGTGATTTACGGTGTTTCGAGAAACCCGGTTGGTCTATAAATTACGTAGCCTGGAGTCCAGCCTTGTTCGTTTTTGGTCCGCTCCCGATGGTCGTTGGAGGGGTAGTGACCTTCGGGAGCGGTCCAAAGCGAACAAGGCT
>NC_049984.1:11463042-11467920 GCF_000003815.2 Branchiostoma floridae
CCTTTGGACAGACCTGACGCAGTCTTGCTGCCCCAGCAACAACAGCATCAATGCACACTCCTGTAACTTCTACAACAATACCAACCCTGACTGTGCTACTGCTGTAAGTATAATTTATACAGCACATTAAAGTGAAAACCTTAAGTCTTCTTGATGGTTATGTATTCTACACAACTGCAAGTGTGACCTCTTCATCTGGTTACTATGAGGGTATGTCAAAAAGTTATCCAAGTGGTTTTATAACTAGCTCATTGTTATATCAAGTAAGTTAAAATTTGGTACAAAGGTATAGGCACATAATTGTACATGTATCTTCCTGAGACTGAGTTCTTCTTCTTGTGTCTGAGTTGGTTTCAAGGTGACCACACACTTGGGTCTGTCAGAAGATCAGTTCCTCTAAATTGACTTGAATTACATTTTTGACTCACCGTTATATATTGAAAGAACATGAGGGTATATTAAATACCAGTACATGACTGTATATATAGCCTCATGCTGGTAGATATCTCACAGAATTCTTAAAGTGAGTCAAAAGGGCATGCAGTCCGCTATTGTATTTACACATACTGGTAACAGTGCCCCTCACACCCATCTCACATGAACAGATATTCTAATATGACCTTTGTTTCCTCCCCAGATGGAACAGGTGTCCCATGTGATCAAGGACATAGGTCTGAACAGGTACAACCTGTTTGCCAACTGTTCAGGTGGGATCCCTCCTCACTCAGCTGGGCTGGGCTTCGATGGACAGAAATACGTCACCTATGATGTGGACCCACCTGTGTTCCATAAGTACTACTTTGGGCAGAAGAGGAGAATGGTAAAGTTGTGTTCTTGGTGTGGATTTTGAGTGGTGGATAGGTCTTGGGACAGAGAGTAAGTTGTAGAGGATCGGGCCTCCCAGCAGACTTCTTTGAAGGAACAGCAGGGACTGATTTTGTTTGAGATTTTTGAAATAAAGAGAATAAATTGAGAAGGGTTGATGGATCTTAATGATTTTTGATCTGTAGATGCACAACCATGGAGCTTGTTTATAGAATGATTTTTTTAGGTTGTGCAGTTCTTTTTGTATTCAAGGTTACCTGGTCATTATGAAATTACACATAGCTAACATTAGCGCCATTATGGAATGCGTGCAGTGTCAAGTCAAGGATGACAGTAGGCGCAATTCAAGGAACACATTCAACATGTTTACAACTATCATGGCAAACTATCATGGCGAACCCAAGATGATGGACAAGGGTACAACGTCATCCATAATGTAACCACTAGTGGACCATACCACTTGTTACATAGGTGGTGATCCAAACCAATTGTATTACCAACTATTATATAGTGGCGTAGATAAATATTAGTATTTATCAAAGGTATCAAGTAGAGGAATGTTATGTTGATATTAGCATTATTTCAATGATCAATACTAAATGTTGTTCTAATGCCTTCCTTTCCCTGGTAGATACTGAAGGACATCCCCAGCCACAAGCTGAAGGCACAGATCCCCTGCATCAACACATCGGCCATCACCACGTACCTCAACAACCCATACGTCAGGCAGAGTCTACATATACCAGAGAACATCACCTCCTGGGAAGTCTGCTCGTAAGGGATTCATTCTATCATATCTGAAACATGCCATCTTAGTACCAGGAAGGGTTAATGTGAGTCGAGGCTAGAGGTTAAAGAAACAAGAATAATGCATTGACCAGTTGAAAAGGAAACAATTTGTTGAAGGGATGGTTACACACAATGTATGACATCTTGATGCTCCCCATTTTGTAGTGTGAGGGTCAAATGATCCTTTTCTGGGAATGCTAAGTTTGAAAGTATTTTGTATGTCAAGTGTAAAACTACTTTTCTGCAGTTCAGAATGTAGTAAATCCTCTTTATTTTATCATTTTCAGATCTGCTGTCCTACAGCACTACACTTTCCAATACGATACCATGAAATCTCAGTACGACCAGATCATCATGGCATTTGTAAGTTCATGGACACACACACACACACACACACACACACACACACACACACACACACACACAATGTCATGCACACAAATACGAGGAACATTAAAAAGTTCTCAGCCTCATCCAGAAATAATAAGCACAACTCAAATTTCAAATCATTAAAGTCATTACTTTCCAGGCAACATCTTTTTTTTAAATCAGTAGGTAAGTGGGTGAACTGTGCTCAGATATGTAAGGGTCGAGTTCCCTATGCCATAGATTTATTGAAGGCGGAGACATTATCAAATTGTTTGATAAGGATTTCTTTGTATTTCAAGTAGAAAGATCTGGGTGTCTGACCCACATATCTCAGGTTGCAGCTCAATTGTCCACATTTTTTCCTTCACTCTTAGTCTTACCTAAGATTACTGGGTGTTGCCTGCAAAGTAATGATCACAATAATTTCAATATTGGTACACATTCATAAGACTTAATACTTAACATCTATGCTTCAAAATTTGTTTTTCTGGGTGAGGCCGAGAGCTTATTGATCACCCCTCGCATACAGTATAAGGGTAAAGGTAACTTTGTTAATGCCAAAACACACAGAAATCGTCTCAGGAGTTTAGGTACATGAGAATTGAAATAATTATTTTGATACTCCAGAACTCTTGGACACATTCTAAGTTTTATATTCGTCTAGTGCAAATCATAGTAAAACTTCCACAGTATGGCCATAAATGCACCACAATAGCTAAAAAGCAAACCTCAATGGTCCATCAGCTTACTCCTATGGACAATAAGCTTTCCACAATGTCCCATAAACTATCCACAATAGCCAGTAAGCTAAGTACAATGTCCCATACACTTTGTGAAATGGGTCAGTAATCTACCCACAATGCCCTATGGGCTGCTTGGATAGCCAAGAAGCTGGTATCAATGTCAATAAACTAACTCCAATGGCCAATAGGATCAGCCATTCTCTCCTTAAGGTCGACCACCTGCCCTCCTGGGAAAAGGTGTTGGATGTTCTTTGCACAGTGACACACCTTGGCATCTGTTTGCTTTATCAAATATCATCCTACATAAATCATCATTCATGTATCAGCTATTTTGATTGTGTTCTTAGTCTTATGCACATAGAACTCAAATCAATTCCGTACCGTACAGTTGTGAATTACACAAACATGATAAATGTACATGTATGTTTTTTTTAACATTCCATTTTTGGTGATGTTCTCAAGTGGTGTTGGTATATAAAAAGTATATTTTGTGAGTTTCTTGGCTATGACTCGCATGTACATTGTCCCTTCACACATCAATGTGTGAATGTTTGCTGAATGTTCAACTTTTGTTCCTATAGCAAGGTTTTAAAAAACTTCTTTATTTCTTTATCTTGGCTTTTCCATTGCCACTGTCTATTACACATGTACATGTGTGTCTAGTGAATGGAAGGAGAGGCAAAACAGGTGATATGAATCACCCCTCCTAGTTTCCTCCCCCTGAATATGCCTCTGCATACACACACATATTCCTTGTAGATCAACACTCCCTTTAAGAAGTTGACTCTTAACTTTCTTTTGTTGGTCTAGATTATGAAACAAAGAAATCTATTACTTTGGCCCAAATCAGATAGAAGTTCTCATTTCCACCAATGGACAACTCCAGTATTGGCGATGTATGGCCATACTTAACTTATAAATCCAAAGGTTGAGACTGGGAACACTGAACATTGTTCATGGAACTGTGGCACCTTCTCCCATGTATCTATCTGCTTGTGATTTGGACATAAAACCCGGACTGGCAGAGGTGGAATCCAACAGGACTTAAGACTGGCCCATAAAGGAGCGCTCCGCAGAGAAGGATTACTGTGATGTGATGGGGTCGTAAAAACAATAAAAAAACTCCAGCTGTAACAACTCGGAATGACAGTTTGATCTGTGCGGGACCGGGCCTGATCAGATGAACTACTTGATGCTGTGGTTAGCCGGGATGATGATGGGAATCTGTGCTGTGATAGCTACGATATTGTGGGATTAGGGCGTGTGTTGTGGAGTGGCAGGGAGCCTACCAATGAAGACTGCTGTCATGGTAGAGACACATGCATGTGTAGAGGGCAATGTGAGCGAAGTGTTCTGTTAAAATTGGGTCATACATTCGCTGGAAGGATACAATTCTCTGGCTTGACATAAAATGATGCAGTATAGTGAGAGTATGACCATCTTTTTTGTAGATACAAAATGTTGAATCTGTTCTGATTTGAATCTGTTCTGATTTGAATCTGTTCTGAAATGTTTTAGTCTCTTTGACCTGAGCCTGGTAAATGCTGTAAAAAGGCCTTAAATGGCAACATCTCATCATCTGCTCTCTTTCTTTCTTTTCATCATTTGCTTCTGTTATCTTCTTTCACAAAACACAAAATACTTATGATGGAACAAAGAGTGGACCAGTCAGTAGAATACATAAAGAGTAAAGGTGGCTTTCTGTTAAGCATTAAATCCTAGATTATCCAGCCTGTACGGAATGACAGCATTATGTATTTCATGTTTTTATACCTACCCACACATTGAGGCGAATCAAAGCAGAGGAATAAGCGAGGATAAAGCTGGGATGATAGCCTGTGACAGAATGTCCCCTGTAGCGCAGGATTCAGCCCAAGTTTTGGCATGAATTTGACGAGGGATTTGTGCGGGACAGCTGGTGCCCCAACTTTTGGAGGCTGTGGAACGTTGGATGGTGCATGTAGATGAGAGATACGTGTTGTATGATGGATGGACGTTATGTCCCGGTGTTTGGATCCGACAAATCAATCAGCGGGAAGGTACTGAGGGGAGAAGTTGTGACTGCTCTCAGCCTCAGAATGGATGATGTATGATGGATGATTTAGGGTCGGTTATCTCTTCACCTTTGCTGCTTGCTATGGAAGCTAATTAA
>NC_049984.1:11468020-11468938 GCF_000003815.2 Branchiostoma floridae
AATTTTTCACATTATAAGAATAGTCTATTTCAGAGCTACATTTCTGTGCCTATGAACAATGCTGTAACATCTACATAATGTGCATTACAGGAACAGATTCAAAGGAGGGCATGGCTGTTCAATGATGGGAAGGACCAAATTGCTGGCTTTGTCAAGGAATACCAAAACTTTGCCTTCCTAACAGTCAAGGTAAATGTTTGCAACTTATACAATCCATCCACAGCAATTCTTTTCTTGGTTTTTGTATTCTTAGGGCTGGCAGAACATGGGTTGACAATGCCTTATTCTAGCCCCACTGCAAACATACCAGACAGGCAGTACTGGCTGTCCATTTATATCAGAAAGTACTTAGTCCAATTTGGTAAATTTGGAAAAATAAACAGTGGCTGTAATCATTTTGTTGAAGGCAGGTAGTGTTCACAAGTGTCCTGTATTCAAGGGCATCGGTCCACAGACCACACACTGGGCTATGTTGAGTTGCTAAACCCCTTGTAATTGGGAGTTTAACTGATGAGTTCTACACCAAACAGACCCTGCCTTATCTGATCTCACCGCCGGGAGATCACCTTAACTTGCTTGTCTATGGTGCTGTAAAGACTTGTGTGATTACATGTGTAATGGGAAAAATACAACCACGTTGTGGATGTGGTGTAAGGGACGATGGCTTACTTGGCTTCAAGTCCACTTATGATTGTTTGTACTTAAAAGTAGATTATAGCAAGCCTGTATAAGCATTGAAATTTTATTATAAATATTTATGTAATTTGGATTCAAGTTGCAGCATGTGTAGCTGTGCCATAATAATGAAACTACTGGTACTCCCCCTTGTAGCTTACATGTTTTTATGTGGCGAAGTGAAGCATTCCTCCCTTTTGTCGAAATGTAAAAAATGCATGGACTGTAAACTTGGCAACAGCT
>NC_049984.1:11469038-11470617 GCF_000003815.2 Branchiostoma floridae
ATTGAGCTAACTTTAAAAGTTTTCTTTTTTCATTCTTACTGAAAAAGGATTCACATGCAGTTTAACTTGATTGTCAGTGAAGAATTTGTACTTTTATTAACAAAGAGACACCAACTTACATTTTTATGATTGGTCTTTGAAAAACAGGGATGGAAAAAAATGAGTGATGGTCTCTCGCTAAAAGAAGTATATGAAATGAAATTTTCTTATTTTTTTTTACACCTCAATAATTACACTGCTGTAGTATACACAATATACATTGAAATTTTCTTTGTTATAGATGCCTTATTTTTCAAAATACTTTTTACAGCTGTTTGGTTTGAGCAATAGAAGTACTACATTGGGTAGTACAACATCTTTCCAGGCACACAGTCTAACAAGTCACAGCAAAAGAAGTGAAAAATGGGGGACAGAAAGAGACGTATAGTGTTGGGTGAATTCATCAATTTGAGACTTTTTTGAAGGTCACAGTCAAATGGAGGATTCAATCTCTCCCCTGATCCTCTTCAAACAAAATCAAAACTTCATTATAGGAGCTTCCCCGTGGAATACACGGTGGCGATTAATATCGCCAATAAAAGTTTCGTTATTCATAGGAATCCAGCCTTATCTAAAACCACATCAAGACAAATGTGAAAACTTGCAATTTTGTCTGAAATCCCTCTCTAATACCTCTCACATGGGGTCTGCGAGCCATGGAAATGCTAAGTCAGGTATGATTGAGACGTCATAAGATATCATAAATCCCCCCTAGGTAGTAAGCGATACATCCTGACACGGCACACCTTGCGTGATGTGATTTGCCTGTCATTGTTGAGCCTGATGTATCGAACTGTTCTGTGAGCTATCCCCCGCGTGCGCCTGATGAGCCCCGCTCCCCGGGCCCTGCGCTCTTCTGAACCGGTACGAGAAGGGTCAGCACGGCCTCTTTCCAATACCGCCCTCATCCACGTAATAATCCGCAATTTTATTGTATTAATGTGGCACGTAACTGGCCGGGTCCTTACAGATGGGGGTGCCTCAACCTGTGATCCCAGTTTAATGATATGTGACTTACAGGAATCCCTGGTTTGTGTGGGGCAATACTGCAGGGATCAGAGGTAGTGAATTTTTGGAGTGCGGGCGACCTGCCAGGTGCAACATTGGTGCACTAGACATTAGTCAAATTTCACAAACTAGAAGTGTCATCTGATATTGCACCTATGTTCAGGATGTGCTACAGTAGAAACTGGTATAAATTGGACTGTGGTTTTTAGAAAAGTCCAAGAGTTTGCATTACAAGTTCATGTCAGCTATGGTGTCACTCTAGTATACATGTACACCAGTCCTGCACAGCACAGTGTCAATCTAGCTGATTGTGTATATCATGTGGCTGTAAATGATCTAGAGAAATACTGCTTTGTCTGTATAAGAAAAAGCATTTGGTCTGATAACCTACATGTATACAGGAAATAACTGCAGCTTCTAACTATGCTTCTTAAAGATTCCTTCACCCTCCGTCTGGTCATCCATTTCAAATCCACCAATCCTCCACCAGAAGGGCCCAATTCTGTAATTGAATTACCTCCAAATCCCCCAC
>NC_049984.1:11470818-11471197 GCF_000003815.2 Branchiostoma floridae
TACAGGGAAGTCCTCTCTGTTGGGTCGTAAAGCCTGTCCTGTTCATCTCAGGTCATTATTTGTACAGTTTAGCCCCTATCTGAGGTTATAAAATGGTATCATCCATCAAGAGTCCAAATGTGTCCCTAGAGGGTAGGGTGATATTGCCCTGTGGTAATGTTCATATTACCCTGTGGGCAACCGTGCATGGACAATTGGTCATAATGTTGTCTGATGTCCAACAGGGGACAGCTCTGTTTGTGGTCTCCCTCCCCCTCGTGCCAGGTCATAAAAAGTTGATGTAGTGTCCAATTCTCCTCTACCTACAAGGACTATATATAGATCTACAGAAGTCAGTTTAATGGCCAGTGGAGGACAGGACATGATGTAGTGTTGTACA